>NW_026690802.1:0-305000 GCF_019097595.1 Hemibagrus wyckioides | reverse complement strand
TTGCAAGGTGTCCCTTTAAAATATGACTTTTGAAATGCTTCATGACAGCATTCACTTCATCTGGGCTCCATGATTTGGCCACTGCAAAATAAATAATAAATAAAATACAATAAATAAATACAAATAAAAATTATATACACAGATCACACACATATGCATGTTTTATTTATATATATATATATAATTTTTTTTTTTTTTTTGAGCAACAAATATACCCAAATGTTTAACATACCTCTGGAGCTCTCAGCTTCATTCTGATTATTTTTTCTTTTCCCTGATGGAAAAAAAAACACTCAAATGTATTCCAGCTCTACAGTCCAAAGTGTCTAAAAATATTAGCAGACAGGACTACTCTGGTCATGAGTAACATGTACAGGACCACATTTACACTGATTTACTGCGGGACAATAATTATAATAATATCACACACACACAAATATACACTATGTTGCCAAAAGTATTCACTCGCCTGCCTTCACATACATATGAACTTGAGTAGCATCCAATTCTTAATCCATAGGGTTTAATAGGAGTGTGTTTATGGGAATTTTTGACCATTCTTCCTTTTCTTTTTTGACCATTCTTGCATTTGTGAGGTCAGGCATTGATGTTGGACGAGAAGGTCTGTCTCACAGTCTCCACTCTAATTCATCCCAAAGGTGTTCTATGGGGTTGAGGTCAGGACTCTGTGCAGGCCAGTCAAGTTCATCCATATCAAACTTGCTCATCCATGTCTTTATGGACCTTGTTTTGCTCACTGGTGTGCAGTCATGTTGGAACAGGAAGGGGTCATCCCCAAACTGTTCCCACAAAGAGCATGAAATTGTCCAAAATGTCTTGGTATGAAGCTGAAGCATTAAGAGTTCCTTTCACTGGCCGAGCCCAACCCCTGACAAACAACCCCACACCAGTTCCAACATGACTGCGCACCAGTGCACAAAGCAAGCTCCAGGTTCTGGAAGAATGGTCAAAAATTCCCATAACCACACTCCTAAACCTTGTGGAAAGCTTTCCCAGAAGAGTTGAAGCTGTTGTAGCTGCAAAGGGTGGGCCAACATCATATTAAACCCTAAGAATGGGATGTTACTCAAGTTCATGTGCATGTGAAGGCAGGCGAGCGAATACTTTTGGCAATATAGTGTATTTGTATACCTATGGAGCTGTCAGCCTCATCTGTGGGGTAACAATACAACTAATATTGTTCATACTGTATTTTTGGCATCTCTTCAAAATATTTGTAAAAATGACAAAAGAAATTAAAATAGAGGAATCAGTAAGCAGTCTTAGCAAGTGCCAAAAATGATTTTATCCGTACCAGACTTGTTACATCGTTAATCTGAGGCGTCCCTATTTAGGCTAATTTAATAATTTTCTTCATAAAGCCATATTGACTACAAGGAGACCACTGAAGTGGGCCTCCAGTGGCAATTTTCTTTAGTGAATACACTATACCACTAATGCACACTGGAATAAAATTTATTATATACCCCTTACTTCATGGACAGGATCTGAATCTTCATCATCTTCATCACTTATTTCTTCCTCATCTAATTCCACATCTATTTCATCTATAGAAAAGCATATCTGACAAACACCCACACGTGTGCATTAAGTACACATATATTTATGATAAACTTCCATTATGTAAAGAAATGACAGGCACTTAAATAAAATCTCAAGTTTATGAACATCAATATTTATGTCATACTACCTCCATCCTTTTGGTCTTTTTGTTTTTCCTTTCATGTTTTTCAATGTTGCCCTTCTTCTAATCACTTTAATTATTTTTTTATTGTACATAGTTATACATTGTTTACCCAAATCTCACTGCTTTAATGCTATTGCCTAATTTAAGGTATTCATGTTAAGCACTTAACATTATAGTATAAATTCATGGACATACCTTGAATTTCAATTTCATCCAGAGATTTTCCTTGGAAACTTGTGAGAGTTCCTTTCTCCATTGCCAGGAGCAGCTTTGAGATTTTTGCAATTTCTATAGTTGCATCTGGCAACCTGATGCAGTCTTGTCCTCTAAAGAAGCTGGTTGCTGAGCACTTTGGTCTTCCAAACAGGAAGGTGTTGTCCCTGTCTACTTCACATGCATCTCTCTTGTCTACAAGAAGTTGTATTGCTCTGACAAGTTCAGGGTTTAACAAAATAGCAACTTTTCTCCCTCTTTTGCCCATTGTTTCTACTCTGCTGAACTGCTTGGACATTTTTTGCTCAAATGGAGAGAGACCGACAGCTATGTCCTCATGGAGTTCAGTCTGGTCTCTTTTCTTGAAAGACTCAAGCATCATTTTAGAGACCTCTCCTGCACGACGTCTGTTGAAGACTATTACTTGTACAAGTGTCACTTTGGCAAGTTCTGCATATGTTTGTGAAGACTCATGATGTTTTAGGCTTTAGGCTCAAAAGCATCAGCAGATTTCTTCTCTAGGTATTGGTGGAGAAGCTGCACATCCTGTGTGAATGGTATAGTAGATGGTTTGTTGAACTTTGATTTGCTCAAAGTAGCAAGAGCAGCATGGGAGATGTGTTCTGCCCATTCACTTGAGCACAGTCTTTTGAATCGCTCTGCTGCTTCAGTCATACCATCATTCTCTTCTGCGATGGCCCTGCAAAGAATAATGTCACCAATCTTGTTGAGAGAATGTCCTAACTTCAGTGCAAGACTTGGTGTCTTATACAAGTGGCTCTTCTCATCGTAACCAGCAACATCTTTCACAGCCTCTATGACTTTGTAAAAATGATTTGGTTTCACAGCATCTTCAAAACTAAATATGGAGTATTTTTTTCTTAAGCTTAGCAAGAGTCTGCCCATTTCCCGGACCTTCTGTCTGATGTATTCGGATTTTGTTGGATCACTTCCATACTTGTTGTAAAGACACTGACTCAACTGGAGTATGAGAAAATCATTTCGAACTACAGATGAAATGTCATCATTCTTCATATTTCCCAAGATCTTCCACACCTCAGGAGATACTGCTTGGGAAAAAGTTGATTCTGACATATCAGCCAAAACTAAGACTTTGGCTTTACCAGTTGCTTCAGACTCTGAAGACATCTTTGAAGGACATCTCCATGTATGGCGCCACAGCTCCTTGCGAACAAACAGGCCTTTACAGTACACACAGGGCACATATGTTTTGGCTCTCAGTTTAATCTCTGATCTTCCTGGCCTTCTTCTAATTTTCAGTGGTCCACTTTTATTTTCCATAACCTCTTGATTATGTTCATAGTTGCCTCTGTTCCGTAGCTTCTCAAGTAACTTTCTTCGGTCCTGGGAGTGTTTAGGGAGCAAGAATGCGGCAGCAATTTCTGTCTCACTGTCTTGATGCTTTTTAAAGTGACGGGCGATTTTTGACTGAGGTTTTTTGTATACATAACAGTAATTTTTTGGGTGGAAAACATTTTTGGGGGGGATTCTTTGGGGCTTGGCATATTGTCAATTGTTGACTGTTTATCAAAAGATTTTACTGGTGTCTTCTTAAAACTCTGAAGCGTCTCGGCGTTTTTTGTGGTAGTATCATGATCATTACCGGCTACATAGTCACAAAAGAGTTCTTGAGTGGAGCTGGATTTATCACTCACCATGTCTTGCTCAATGGATGAAGAGTGAGTGAGTTGTGGAACACTCTTTGCCCTCTTAAAAGACTCAGATGGTGTGGTCTTATGAGATGGTAGTTTCTGTGTCTTGACAGACAGACTGTCATCACTATCACTGTTTTGTTGAGAGTCCGGAATGAAGTCATCAGAAGATTCATTGTTTAAAGATTCAGGGCATGGAAAATTTGTTCATCAGAGCTGGTTTCTTCAAAACCGGAAAATTCAACCTCTGGCTAAAAAAAAACAAACCCAGTAATAATAATGATGATGATAATTATGATAATTCAATAATTATATTAAAACCTGTGTCAGAAATACTGTACTTATAGTCTAGCATGTTTTAATGTCACTTTAAAATGTTAATAGATTATAGGTTTAAAAAAAAAAGCATGAAGCAGGTTTTGTGCCATGATCTTGAACATACTGAAAAATATTACCATGCATTTCATTTAGAACAACAGAAATAGCAGGAAATTATATGACAAATCCATTTGGTTTTTGAAAGGGTGAAGAACACATAAATAAATTAACACATGTACAACCATATATTTGAGGTAATTAGATACTTACATTTGCAAGTTAAACAAAGCCATTTTCGACCTGACACAGGTCCAGTGCACTCTTCACAAGAATCCAAACTGGAGATAACAGCACTGTGAACTTCATGGTGGCACTGTAAATGGAAAAAATAATTTGATTATTATAATTTATCATCTTAACATTTTGGACATATAACAATTTTGTGCCACTTTTTTATACAGTCTAAGAAATGAATGAATGACTGAATGAATGACTGAATGAATGAATGAATGAATGAATGAAAAATCACATGACTGTTACATTATAAAGTGCAAGTTACTATTTCATTTCCAGTCCAAGCTGAAACTCCTTTCTTGGCAACTGTAGTTGAATCGCCTTTAAAGGGCACCTGCAATTAGATGATTATATGCTGTTGTTATAAAACACGTTTATTTGAAAGTATCACCTGACTATAACAAATTAGAATAAATACATATGTTGTTGTTTATTCTTTAAAGCTGCCCCCCACCCCCCAAAAAAGCATTTAATATGTAGATATTATACAAGCAACCCTTAACAAGCACAAACACCTCACCTCTAGCTGAGGACAAAACAAAATTTAACAACTAATTTTATACTTTTCTTGGACAGCCTGAAAGTCACTGCAGTTATTGTTGCACTGAAAGCATTTCCATGTTCAAAAGTGTACACATCAGGTGTACACCTCATCTACCACTTTTCCATCAAATGTGTAAAAATGTGACGGTCCTCATAGGGAGAAACTGTCCTTACAGTTCATGTTAGCATCACGCCCATCCCCGATACACAAGTGATGAAGATGAATGAACAGAGAGGGCTACATTTTACTCAAAGTTTGAGATGTCACAACAATGTCTTTAAGACACCAGTCCAAATAATACAGTCTAGTGTGATGCTCAACCCCTCTACATCTAACAGTGTGTCAAGAAGGAAAATATGCTCACTTACCTTCTCTTTCCCTGAAGTGGAAGTATCGATACTACATTCAGTCTCTCTCACTGATGTGTCTTCACACAGCAACTGTAAATGTAATAAGAAAAGGTATCACAATGTGGAAATAATGCCTGCCAAGTGGCCACCACAATTAGTTTTAGTATATACAAGTATAAACAAAACGTAAATATCTACTGTCACTTTTTCAGCTCTGTTGTGTACACGGCAGAAATGAAACAAACATGCACAAATATTTTAAGTTCATTTTTTACAGTAATTGGCATAATCAAAAACTAAATACACAAATAAATGCGTAACAAAATACAACATGGTTGACTTTCAATAATAAAAACACTAAAAAGTTTAAGACATTACATACCCTTGGCCAAGAGGAATCTCCATAGTTGTATGTAACCTCGTCATCTGGAAAGATATCTCATACTAAATAGGCACAGGTGTGGCCTTCCTTCAACAATTATTGTCTTCACTTTGCAGTTTGGATTTCTGTGATCATCATTCACCAGTCGGCCTAGTGTTCCATCTCCTTTGGAAGCATCTATGCTGTAAGAAAAATAGTACAAGAAAAAAAAAAACTTAAAACATTCCTGACTGGAACATTAGGTACTAACTGAATAATGTATATTTTGGGGATTACGCTAACCTTGGTCTCTTTAACCTATTGTCAAATAGATATTATGACCATTAACATCCCTTCCTAACAATAAATTTAGTAAATTTAAAAAGGTGGGATGATCCACTCAAAGTCACAAAATAATACCCTTTTAGCAATGACCCTGTTGTCCACCTGACCACCATGTCATTAATTGTTATATTAGGATATCATTAGAATAATAATAGTAACAAAAATATTCATTATTGTTGCTTTTTTAGAATAACATGAAACAGACAGAAAAAAGTTTTCAAAATTAAAGAAACAAAAACCAGCCAACTTACCAATAACGTTTTCCATTCCATGTGAAATCTAACCAGTAGCTGCTTTGAATGTCTTTAACATGTTTACTTTGAGAGAGAATCCCACGATATTCAACAACAAAGGTGGACGGTTCAATGTGTTCAAGTGCAAACACACCTCTCCCTAAAAGGACAAAATAAAAAACTGTTATAGAATTTACCAACTTATACTTTCAAAGAGTTAAATTCTGTAAAAATGTGGAATGTAATATGAGGTGAAGTAACTGTGGAAGTCAAGCATCAGTTTTCACCACTATGACTTTGATTACACTATTTTCTGTAAACTCACATTAAATTTAAGAAATTGTCTTGACATTTTTTTTTAAATGTTTGGCTCTTCAAAGTCTATACAAAAATGTGGCTCACCCCAGACTAAGATATGTAAATGTAAAAGTACTATTGTGATGCATAACTTACCTTTAAATGTGTTGATTTCTCGTCCCTCAATGAAGGCCTTGTCTTTGCCTGACAATATGTGTTCTTTTGCATCCTCTTCAGGTTTTATTCTCCTTTTTCTTACCATGTTGACTGAAAAAGTTTAGAGAACATAAGTATAACGTCTTTATAAATTTTAGTTAAATAACATTATATCTTCACATTATTGTCAGACTATAGTGAAATCTGTATCCCTAATTACACAATTTTACAATTTTACATATAAATAATAGTTGATAATACAAATAGTTATTTTGCTTTAGCTAAGTTTCTGTTATATACTTGTAATATATATATATGATATCAAAATCATTATAAAAGTGTACAAATTGTTCATACAAACTATTTATGACTAAATTAATTTACTCAAGCATTCATCACTATATTATGTCAAATATGTCATTAAACATGCCTATGAACTACTTGGGAATTTCGTCTGTACCAAAAAATTAATTAATACAAATTATTCTAATTGCCTCCCACGTGGCACATAAAATAAATGTGTTGGAGACACTAATGGAGTTGTGGATGATGCTAATGGAGTTCCTAATAGATATTAGCCTTATTAGCTGGCATACACATAGTTTAAAGCTATCCAGCCTAAAAATCTGTCTGACTCACACCGCCATAAAGGTAAATAAAAAAATGTTCTTACCTTCAGCATGAGCAGATGACACTCTTCTGTCGTTATTACAGGTGAAAACTTCGCTGCAATTAAGCTAATTTAGCTTAATTATTATTAATCTCTCCACCACACATCAAGTCCGCACGTTCTTTGACGGACATCAAAAGCAGCCAATCGCTGATGAGGATCCCGCAGCTCGACCAATGACCTCCGCAGGTTCAGAAGGTCGCTGAATTTGACGGACATCAAAAGCAGCTTTTTCTAGGCGAAGCACAAGAATCCCGAGGCAAAAGGCAAGATTCCGAGATAGCGAAAACCTTCCAGGAGCACTGACGAGGAAATTCTGGAGGAAGAGACAAAATTTCCGGAGCAAAGGAAAAGATTCTGAAGACATGAGACGAAGATTCTGGAAGCACCATAAAGGAATCCTGGAGCAAGAGATAAGATTCCGGAGTCAAAACCCGAGATTCTGGGAGTGAAGGACGAATCCTGGCACTTCTGAACATGGCAAAACTGATTGCGGAGCCAAATTAAGGATACCTGAGGCAACGATGAAATTCCGGATGCAAGCGAAGGATTTCGGGAAATATAGGCAAAGACCGGATTCCCAGAAGCAAAAAGGAAGTATTCGGGAAGCGAAAGAAGAATTCCGGAAGCAAATTCCAGAGGGAAATTAAAGATTCCAGAAGCAAGGGCTTGATTGAGGAAACAACAACAATAAATTTGGCAAAGCGTGCAAAAACAAATAAAAAACAAATAAATAAAAAAGTCTCGTAAAATGTTTTTGGCATGAAAAAATGAAAGTTTATATAAACAGCTCTGATCCTGGAGCAGCTGTCCTGTGTGTGTGTGTGTGTGTGTGGAGTGTGCGTGTGTGTGTGTGTGTAGTCAAATGACGGCTAGGAACATGCACTTGGGTATGACCCGTAGTCATTTTTTCAGAGCAGTCTGGAGTCCTGCATCAGTGTGAGACATTCACTCAGCAGAGTGAGAAGTGTGTGTGCGGCTCGCGTGGTGTGTGTATGTGAAGTATGTTTGGACGGACTGGACGTAAGGGAACTCTCAGCTGTGTGACAAACTCCACACACACACACAACCAAAGAATGACAAATGTTCAAATCCCCTCAATTTTCCCTTGTGCTTTCAAATATCACCAACATTAGCTAGCTAGCTAATTAGCCAAAATGCAATGTTACCGTAGCAACCGCTACAGTAACAAAATATAACCTAGCATAAATTAAAGCAGCTTAGCGCTGCGGCTAATCCATCCCGGTTACTGTGACATCATCAAGTCGAAATCATTTGCATATCGGAAACCGATAGGTTTTCGTTCCAATATGCAAATGAGTTTAACAGAATCGGGTGTGCACTGAAATAGAGCCAGATCTACGGAGTTAGACTTCCAAAGCGAAGAGGGAAAGACACCCTGAGTGATAGAGTGTGTGCTTTAATGAGGATGAGACTACATTAGTCGAGTGCTGAAGGCCACTTGATGTGCTGATGTGAAGAGAGAGTCAATATTTGTACTAATCCCCCCTACGCACACAGACATACACACACACACACACACACACACACACACACACTTCTTGGCAGGTCCAAGTAGCTTCCCGATATTTGCGTGGACTTCAAACTCACTTTAATTTCTGGACAGAGCCCATGCACTCTGGCACAACCGAAAACCGCCACAAACAAGCGTGAGAACGGGAACCGCTCTGGTAAACATCAACTGTCTGCTTAAGACATATTTATACACTGAGGTCAAACTCACCAACCAGGGGAAGCTGAATGGCAGCACGATGCGAGCCTCGTCGTTCTCCGCCAGGTTCTTGGGCGAGATGACGTTCCCGCCGATCACCGGCGTAGATCCACTGCCGAAACTGCAGGGTCCACCAGGGGTCACCTTGGACTGGTACTCCTTAAGGCACAGGCGGAAATACGTGTCGCACTCGTCCCACGTGCATCTGTTGTTGTCCGCAGCGTTCCTTGTGCCATCGCAGCACAAGCCACTCTGCAGCTCCCCTTTGACATTCCTGACCGACAGCACACGGAACTCAAAGTAGCCTGATGCTTCACACAGCTGGGAACAGGAACAAGAACGGAGATTGTTAAGAGCAAAAAAAAAAACCCAGACAAACCCTTTATTTAAAGATGGAATTAGTGGCTTATTTTATGCCGTTTATAGCATGTAAGACAATGGGCATGTCCAAAACAGCATGGCAGGACGTGGTCCAGAAATTTGGAACAGACCCTAAATTTGTCATTCATGCTCCAAAATAAAAATGCTATAAAGAGGGATCTGAAAACAAGGCAGTAAAATTAACCTAAAAAAAAAAAAAGAAAAAAAAAAGGAAAAGAAAGAAAGAAAGAAACTTTTTCCCCTCCGGAGTGGACTATGCTCTTCTGACCATTCTTCTCGGTGACGCTAAAAATCATTCATCTAGCATACAGTAAAAATAACATTACTTTCAGAAAGGCATTTTGTGGTTCACTCTTTTTCAAAACATCACCAAACCTGAACGGTTTCTCCTTTCCAGGAACTGCTTTTGTCTTGTTTGTTTTGTTTTGTTTTTTAGATGGTGGTAAATATAAAACAACAGATTATTCATTCTGGCAGCAATCAAAAAGTTTTCAAGGAGCATGCATGGAAAAGTTTCTCAGGGATCTGCAGATAGAGAGAGAGATGGGGGGGCAGTGAAGGTTCTACTAGAGAGCATTGAAGGCTGGGAACTGTTTCAGGAATCTTTGCAACAGGGTTTCTGGAGAAGAATCGAGATGTTTGTTTGTTTGTTTGTTTGGTGCATGCTATTCTGACAGGACAGTACTTGGGTAAAGATCAGGGCGCACTTTTGGTTTCTCACGACTGGTAGGTGCGTAAGGTGCGCAGTTTAAAAAGTTTCTACCAAAAAATGACGCAATAAAAAAAGAAAACTAATAAAATGTTACGCTGCGTTTTTTTTAAGCGCGTGAGCTCTTCGAGCACTCGTGCACGTCAGGGCGCATAACTTACCTCCGTGCAGAAGATCAGGAGATAGACGCAGGCGGCGGAGGAGAAAGTGGAGCTCCGTCTCCGCATGGTGCTGTTTCTCATGTCCTCTCCTAATGCTCTGCTCTAGTGATGTTTCGTTTCGTTCATTTTGAACGAATCTTTCCCATGACTCGAGAACACTGAGTCGTCTCGTCGAGTGAATCGTTCATTTTGTGTTGACTGCGCATGCGCAACATCGCATAAGCTCAGTAAACAGAAAAGATGAGTTCACCTTTGAGTCTTCGGGTTTGTGAAGTGACATGATCCGCTTTATTGGATACAGAAATGAGTTCATTCTCAAACATCCTTACAGTTTTTTTTTACTCTTACTGTTACGTGATGCATTATAGCTTTTTATTTCCTACAGACTATAAATGTGTGAATATCTGTCATTATGGTTCTTTTCCATAACACTAAATATTTTAATAAAGAGTTGGTTAATGCTTTAAATTTCATTAGGG
Source organism: Hemibagrus wyckioides (assembly GCF_019097595.1). NCBI lineage: Eukaryota > Metazoa > Chordata > Actinopteri > Siluriformes > Bagridae > Hemibagrus > Hemibagrus wyckioides. The sequence goes on along the minus strand of NW_026690802.1, from coordinate 294,376 downwards.
AAAATCATTCTTGCTTTCTTTCTTTCTTTCTTTCTTATTTATCTACTTACTTTTTATTTTATTTTATTTTATTTATTAACTTACTGTTTATTTATTCTTTGTATTATTTATCTGAATAAACACCAGCTAACCCTGCAGTGTAGAAAATAGAAATGTATAAATTCATGCATAAATCTGAGTGTTTTTAATCCATATGCAGTTATTTAATAATATAGAATCTGACCTAAACATAACCTTAATGCTGTACCTTAACCTTAATAACTTTTCTGTTATGCCCCTGTGTCATTTATGAGTTTATGAGTTATCAGTATTATACCAGCAAATGCACAATTGGTGGCAAAATAAACAACAATAGGTACCTTGTGTTTGCAGGTTTAGTTTATTTTAATAAGTAGTATTTGTTTACAGATAAAGACAGAACAGGCAAATTAGCATTTCCAGGTAAAATGTGGATTTATTTACTTATTTATTTATTTTTAAAAAACCCTCACACACCGCACATATCCTCAAGAAATATTAAACAATAAAAAAGGAGAATTATTATTTTTCAGAAAATGTTTATTGCACAAATATTTTGATAATTTTATAGTTTTATAATTTAATACCTTATAAAGTCAATAATACTAATGTAATATTGTATTTGTCATAAGATACTGAGACGGGAAGCAGTCACATTACAAGAACGAACAACATGAATCCAAAGACTTGTTATATAAATTAATCTTTTCTGTTACCGGCTCAGACTGCATTGCCTTAGCCTATAAGGATGTCAGGTGAACGAAAGACTCGAACCCGAAGACTCGAAAGGTGAGTTAATCTTTTCTGTTTCCAGCTCAGACTGCGTTGCCATACGGGGCTGTCACGTGATGAACAAACTGATTTGAACCGAATGCGTGGGAGATTAATCATTCTGTTGGGTATACAGGAGACGGCATGGCATAGCTTAGTTTAGGATGTTACGTGACAAATGAACGAACAAATTCGACCCAAAACATCCGGAGGTGAGGTGATGAAGTAACAGACTGCATAGCCTCAAGACACAGGTAAGCTATTACTTATAACATGACAGTTCTTTCTTATTTGAAATGTGATCAATATGTGCGTAAGTAGATGCGTTAGGGAATTAACATGTAACATTTTAATTACATTCTGCTGAAGTGAACGAAATGACTTGAAAAAAGATTCGTTCATTTTGCTGAACGAGATTCAAAGAACCAAATCAGTAAAATGATCCGAACTTCCCATCACTAGTTTCAGCGTGGTGAACACGCCACTTAAATGACTATGGAAACCCGGAAGTGTCCTTCGTGGGTGGTGTCAGAACTCAGGTGAGGGCTCCCTCTGGCGGACAGGTGCTGGTGGCGTTACAGAGCCCCACCTCTAGAAACACCTCCGGGTGCTCTACGCCGAGGGCGACTCTGAGGTCGCAAGGGAGGTTGTTTGGGGTGGAGGTGGTGGAACTCCTCCACCAGTGAAGGATCCAGGATTGACCCATGACCTCTCTTCGGGCTGTAACCCTTCCAGTCCACTAAATACTGCAGGAGATTACGATGACATCGGGAGTTCAAGAGCGAGCTCACCCTAGAAGTTGGAGCACCATTGATATCAAGCGGTGGAGGTTCGTGGCTATTTCTCCTTGACGGCGGCGTGCAGGTTTGAGCAGTGACACGTGGAAGCTGGGAGAGATGTGGTACAATGCCAGGAGTTGCAGGTGGTAGGTTACCATGTTCAACTGATGGGTGATACAGAACGGGCCGACAAAATGAGGGGTCAACTTACAGCAAGGTAGTCTCAGCCTCAAGTTCTGCGTAGAGAGGCAGACCAGCTGTCCCACCTGGAATCCAGGGTGTGGGCATCTATGGCGATCCTCCTGGATCTGTTGCCAGTCGTCAATGGCGGGCACGTCCGAGGGTTCTCCTGATCATGGAAATAGAGGTGGCTAGTACCCCAGGATGCACTGGAACAGCGTGAGGCCCGTGAACAAGTGAATGAGAGAGTTCTGGGCATACTCTGCCCATGGGAGGAACTCACTCCAGCACTGTTCCCCTCAACTGCAGTAGGAGCATAGATACCTGCCGATCTCCTGGTTCAGGCTCTTGGTTTGCCCATTGGACTGCAGATGGTAACTGGAACTGAGGCTCACATTGACTCCCAGGTGGGTGCAGAAAGCTCTCCAGACTGTCAACGTAAACTGAGAGCCCTGATCAGACATGATGTCTTACGGAAGACCGTAGGTTCAGAACACGTGGTGGAACAGATGACACATCTTGGAGAACCCTGATGATTTCAGTGGTTTCTACAATCTGTTGTAGGTTCTTGTGCTCTGAGACTCAGTTTCACATATGTGGTACAGCTGTTCAGGATGCTTGCAATATATTTTCCTGATTGTAGTGATGAGAATGAGAGGGAAGTGTGCGTTCTTCTGTCTCTGCAGGAAATTGAGACTCTTGTTGGATGTTCTGGCCCAGAAAAGGTCCTCTGTGATGTGCATCTAAGACTGTCTCCATGATCAGACCAGCAGAGGAGCAGAGATTACTCACTGAGGCTCAGTGATAGATTTGTGTCTGAATGAACATACTGTCTCCTAATAATACATGTGTCAAAAATCTAATGTGATTTATAAATATATTCTTTATAAATCACATTAGAGACAGAATTCCTCCAAACATGGCACGTAAATTCAAAATTATCAGTAGAACTGCTTTATATATAACAAAACTGTGTGAATGTTTTTGTACAGTGCAGCTGGATTTCCTGTCACTGTGGGCTGCAGAGCACAGTAGTATAGAGCAAAGTCTGATACAGCAGCAGAGGAGATGATCAGATCCACTTGTTCATCATCAATGTTAACAGACATTCTTGAGGGATTGTTGGGACTGATTGGTGTTCCTCTTTGGTGAATGTACAGAAGGAACTCAGGTTTAGATTTTGGATATTGTCTGTACCACTGCAGGTAGTCTGATGTACGACTTGGTTTGTATTTGCAGGACAGAGTAACATCATCATCATAACTTGGGCCCTTAAGCAAGGCCCTTAACCCTCTCTGCTCCAGAGCTGCTGTATCATGGCTGACCCTGCGCTCTGACCCCAACCTCCAAGGCTGGGATATGCGAAGAAAGAATTTCACTGTGCTGTAATGTATATGTGACAAGTAAAGGCTGTTTCTTTCTATATATATACACTACTCACAGAAAGTTAAGGATATTTGGCCTTTGGGTGAAATTTATGGAAAATGTAAAAAGCATTTAAGTAGAAGCATGCAATGGTGATTTCCTCATCTCAATTATTATTAATATAATATGAATATCAAAGTCCACAAAAGGGTGTAGAGCGTTTTCGTATTTAGCTCCAAAACTCTGGAATAGTCTTCCTGACTGTGTTCGGGACTCAGACACAGTCTCCCAGTTTAAATGTAGACTAAAGACTTATCTCTTCAGCCTGGCATACATCTAACACTTCCCATAACCTTGCACTCCAGTACATCTGATGCTAAATGCACATTCAGCTAGTACTGCTAATATTATGAACAGCAGCTACGCTAATGCTGTTCCATTGTTTCCTTTCTTCTACCCATCCCGAGGCATACAGAGACTGTGCCGGCTCCAGTGGCATCCGGAGATGGACCAGCTCCAGCCGGGTTCTGCTTGTGAGGATTGGGATATTCAAGCAGCGCCATGGACAACAACCTCCTTATTGATTCACATAACACTATACACATGCTGTATCTACATCACACAATTGTCACACAAATGAGGATGGGTTCCCTTTTGAGTATGGTTCCTCTCAAGGTTTCTTCCTCATACCATCTAAGGGAGTTTTTCCTTGCCACAGTTGCCTCAGTCACCTCAGGCTTGCTCACTTGGGATAACATCTAGGACTGTCTGTCTGTTTGTCTGTTCATATGTTTGTTGTTTTCTTATGTGGTTTCTCATGTAAAGCTGCTTTGAGACAATGTTCTTTGTTAAAAGCGCTATACAAATAAAATTGAATTGAATTGAATTTATTGCAACAGACTGGGATGCAAGTTCATATCAGCAAACCTTGTCAACAAGAGCCTAAGCCTTTCAAACCTTTCCTGGGTTTGGATCTTGAATCACGTCTGGTAATGGAAGCCTGCGTGGTACAACCATTGTGACCGCCTGCCAGAGTGCCTCTCTTTCCCGACCTGGCAGGCCTCCCTTGACCACAGCCCCACAACCCTCCAAGTGCATGGGTAGCGTCGCCAAAAAAAACCATGGTTATTAAATAATGTAATTAATTAACTGATTAAATATGATTGTGATAGTTAAAACTATTGATAAACTGATGAAAATGAATTACCTGTAACTAGAGTGAGAATCAGTGGTATGTATCTCACTATGTACAGTAAGTTGTATAGTTGATCCATTTCTGAACACAGCTCTGTGAGGATTCTGTATAATAGTGCTGTATGTGCTGAACTTTACACGTCTCTAGAAGGACACACCCAGGAAGTGATGCAGTTTTAGTGTTATTTTGTACAGATCACTTCACACAGTGTCAGTGACAGAAATCTAGAGTCATTATGGCTGGTGTTGTATTTCAAGATTCATCATCTATACAATACTATAAGCCTTTATCTGTTTGTGTGGTTTTTAAATTATTTGTACATTTATAAATAATTATGATAATTTGCTGTGGAAAATCATAGGAAACTGATCCAGATTTAAACAAAATCTCTCATAAGTAAATTTGCTATGTCTATAACCAAAAGGTAATGAAATTCAGTTCAATTCAATTCAGATCACTTCATTTTTATTTGTACAGCACTTTTAACAATGGACATTGTCTCATAGCAGCTTTACAGAAATTCAGAATTTCAGAATAGAAATTACAAAGTTGAAAATTAACTTTACCCCTAATGAGCAACTCTGAGGCAACAGCGGCAAGAAAAAACTCTGTGAGACGATATGAGGAAGACTCAAATGTGAACCCATCCTCATCTGGGTGATACCAGAGAGTGTGATTATGAATAAATTACCTTCTAATTGTATATTATCAAACATTAAAAGCAGCAGAGGAGATGATCAGATCCACTTGTTTAGTTTTATCATCAACTTTAGCAGACAGACGTGGTGGCATAGGGATTTACCTCCACATGGAGTGATGAAAAAAAGGAACTCAGGTTTAGATTTTGGATGTTGTTTGTACCGTTGTAGGCTGTTTACTGAACCACTGTCTTTGTTGCTGCAGGACAGAGTAACATCATCACCTTCATCTACAACTTTATGAGTGAAAAGTGGATCTAATAAATCTGCCATGGAGTCACCTGTTATAGAGAAGAGAACATAATAATTTTTTAGTTTTGAGTTATATAACTCATATTCTATTTTTTCTTAACATCACACAGGCTAATTAATCATTAATTTATTATCTCCTTTCTGAAAAGATCAATGTTAACTTACCTAATGAAAGCCACAGACACATGAATATAACAGTGAACATGATGAATGGTGTTAGTAAAATGACAATATTCTGAGGTCTTTCTGTACTCTATTATATTAATATTTCAGAGGTTCATGTCTCCACAAAGTGTGACATTCTCCATCCCGCTCCCTGTATTCCAGAGATAGGCTCCAGGTTGAAGCTTTAATTTTCAGAGGTAATTACAGTGGGATTTGAACCTTCTTGGACCTCTGGAGAAACAAGCTTCCAAGCAAAAACCAAGCCGGCAGTGCAAGTTTCCGTGAGTTTTATCCCAACCACTCTATTCCATTTAAAACCAGGGCTCATCCGGGATTTGAACCCGGGACCTCTCGCACCCGAAGCGAGAATCATACCCCTAGACCAACGAGCCAGGTCGTCCCTGTTGAGCTTGCTGTGCGCCAATGGAGGTTCACTGTACTCTGTAACTGTATGACCTTCCTGTTCATATGGACTGGGGTCCGAGTAAAAGGAACTCAGTTACACAAAGTCAAGTTAACAATAAAGCGAGGGCTCCTGTGGGATTTGAACATTTTTGGAATCGAGACGCTAAGTGTGAACCAAGTAAGCAGCTCTTGCCATTGGGCCAAATATATCATTAACCTCGGTGGACATGAAGATCAAAATCAATTCTTGTAGAACAAGCTTGCTTTAGTGTCAGGTGGAGGTTTCAGTATAGGTCAAGTTTACAGGATTGTAGCTTCTTTGCTGGAAACTGTACTGTTGCTCCAGTATAGCTTGGTGAATATTATGAGGCTTCAAGTAGTTTCTGTGATATTTGCAGTAAGTTTAAAAATGATTCCAGTTGGTAATAAAATTGAATTAGCTGGTTGCTAATGAAACTCAGGTGGCTGGTGGGGTATGGTTTGGTAACTGTTACAAGGTCTCATCTGTTCGATAGGGTGACACTAGGAAGCTGTAATGGAGTCCCATGTGGTTGCTATGGATTTTAAAAAATATTTTAGTATGATTTATGTCATTTACATGGTTGTTACTGTAGTCTTAGATTTCTGTTCTTGGTGAACAGGAATGAAACCCGATGTGGTCTTTAGCTGTTGTAGCTCATCTACCTCAAGAATTGATTATGGGGCACAATTTCAGTGGAGCTTATTTATTTCCTGATTGTGTGATGGAGACTGTGTTTTTATTTTCCACAATTCTTATTCTTAGTTATACATACTTTCAGGTATCCTGTAATTTCCCTTTTTATATTCCTGTAATATAAAAAAATATATTAAAGATCCTGCAAAGACACACATGATGAACACATTAAATCTCATGCTGAGAAACAAACAAACAAACATAAAATAAAATAAAAATAAATCAAATCAGCTGCTTGTCAAAAGAGTTGTACAATATCCACATTTTTATTCCTAGAACATAATCAAATTCCAGCATGTGATCTTTACACTGTCATTAAGTAAATAAACCATCAAACCTGCCACTATTGTTTATGAGAACTGCACTTAATACTGCAGAGGGAGTGAACATGTGGCTTCTTCAAACACATACCTAACTTTTCTATCTGTATTTGGATTCACTTAGAATGTTTTGTCTATTCAATTCAAATAAAGTATTCATATATGGTTATATACATACATTTCTATTGGATCAATAATCAGAATGCTGATGTTATGCATAGCTTCCAGTCTTTTCTTCTTATTGTGATTCTTTAACACTTTCATGTTTGAGGTCTCTGCAGGTTTTTGGACAGTGAAGTTGACTTTCCTGTCACTGTGGGCTGCAAGACGCAGTAGTACAGTGCAGAGTCTGATACTGAAGCAGGCGAGATCTCCAAATCCACACGCTTCAGACTCTTATGAACTTTAGCAGACAAATGAGGATGAGGAGTATCACCTGTCTGATTCCCTCCCGATTCCGTCAACAGAACGAGGAATTCTGGTGCTGCATTGGAATATTGTCCATACCACTGTAGATTGTTCATAGAAACAGTGTATTTGTAATCACAGGAGAGTGTAACTGCTTGCTCCTCTTTACCATAGACAGCAGAAGATGTTGGAGTAATGCTGTCCTGTGTGCTCTCACCTGAAGAGGACATTTATTTCAGAATATTATCATTTTATATTATACAGTATACATACAGTACATGCTTACAATCTAAAACACTCACACATGGAAACATTTCTTTACTAGTTAAAAAACATTTAAACATGATATATGGGGATATATAAAATATAAGCTTACCTATGAACATGGTAAAAAACAGAAACATACAGAAAACCATCATGTTTTAATTTCCTCTGTTCTTCTGAAAGTTTCCTTTTTATGTTATTGTAAATGTCAAGTTTCCTTCTACTCTGTCTTCAGTGAAGCATCTAAGCATTTCTTGTGTACAAAGCCTCAACTGTAGCTTCCCTCTGTTTTAACCAATCAGAGTGCAGGATTTGCCACATTATGTAAAATACACACACATGTTCTAAAAGAATTTAATGAGCAAAAGATTCATATATTTAGTTCCTGTATTTCCTACTTCTAGGAACTTAAACCTTTTCTAATCTACAAAATATATTGTTGCAATTACAAACAATTCTTATTGTGAAATTAAATTCTTCAGCAGATTTATAGTACACCCTTAAAGTCTAAACAAAACACCAGAGGTACTGTAGTGATTGATAGGATTTTAAAAAATTCCCCATAAAATTATAACAATATAAAACCCCTAACAAGATGGTGTTTGAGAGCATGTGCACAAATACATAAGCATCTTGTATTAAGCTCAAGATTCTGCAGTAATTCAAGTGTTTCAGTCGGACTGCACTCCACACACCATGTATCTGTGCTGAAGCTTTGTTCAGGTTTAATGTTCATGGCTACTTTAACACTCCACATGGTTCTGTTGTGTCCAGGTCCAGTTTCATTTGGAATCATTACAGCATTTCAGCATATCAGAACACAAGAATAACCCGTCTTTTTCTTTTTTATCTGTATTTCTGACATTAACCTAGACAAAAACAAGTCCTCAGATTCAGCATCCTTAAAGAGACAAATTTGCTGGTGTGCTTGTGATTATTGTCCTTTAATATGACCCAGTTTCAGCACAACATAAGCTCATGGACAGTCTTACATTTGTCTCAAGAATATTCTAATATAAAGGGGAGATCATCAATGTCCAAATGATTAAAAGTTTTCTAGAGCCTGTGGCTGCAAAACAACCGAATCCTCACCCCTCCACCAACATGACACTTGGTATGAGGTGTTTGTTGTGATAAACTCTGTTTGACCTTCACCAAACATGAAACTATGAATAATGATTAACCATCAGTCCAAAAAAATATTGTTCCTGAATTTGTTAAGATGCTGCCATTTTTTTTGTAGAGAAAGGGTTTCTTCCTCTCACCTCCTCCATGAAAGCCATATGTGGAGGCAGGACTGAGGTGGAGCACAGGTTTGTGAATGGACAGTGGTGCAGGGAAGAGTAAGTGCTGTTTCCACAGGTCAGGGTCGTAACACTTAAGACCTGGGAAATGCAACTGTGAATGGATTTTTGCTGATCCATTTAAAATTTGGCAGACATTGTACATCCATTTAACTGAAAATACAAATGTTAATACACAATTTCCATTTTCATTTCATTTTCACTCAATCTTGATGAATTTCATTATGATCAATAAAAAGAAAGCAAATTTGACTAACACTTTCCTTATTCATCCATTTTAACTTCTTGTAACTATACAATGGAATTATGGTCTGGAGTGCTCACATTTTGTTCTGGATCTTAGTTCACATTTGTTAAAGTAACATACATTTATACACACAGGTATAATAAACACATGAAAGAATAAATAAATGTATGAATGGAAAAAAATTACAGGATATATAATTATAGGATATTGTTTGTACCAATAAAGCAGAATGTTATCTCTGCTTCACTTATATGAACATTTCAGAGTAACAGTGTATATACTATACACACAGAGGATGTATCAAGCTCATTAGATATATTTATATTAGTTCTGTCGTGAGAAAGAAGCTGTTACAGAGTTTTCCAGATGTTCTGTCTAGATGTTCTAATGGCAGGGGAGGAGAGTCTGGTAGAAGAGTGGAGGTGATGTTCTCAAAACTGGTGGCTTTATAAATGTACACTTTCTGGTAAGGATCCTTGATTGAAGTAAGAGAAACCCTGATGATGTTTTCAGTGGTTTTCACTATCTGCTGTAGTGTTTTGTACTCTGAGACAGCATGCACTTTTCATATTAAACAGCGGTATAAATGCACAAGATGCTCTCAATATTTCCCTGTATTTACAGGAAATCGAGACACTTCTGGGATTTTCTGGCCCAGATGAGATCCTATGTGATGCAAAACAGAACTGTCATCACTGTGGGTCTTTCTGAAATCAACAAGATGTTATTCAAGTTGTATTTTGTGTTGTGAGTCAGCAGTGATCATAGTCTCTGTATCTAAAGAAATGCCTAAGATCACTGAATACCAAAACAAGATAAAACCTCTCTTAAAGTTTATATTGTAAAACATGTGTAGTAAATATATCATGCCATTAATGAATGACAGATATTCACCTAATTTCTACTTTTCAGGGACTGTTGAGCTGTCAGAACAAGACATCAGGTAGTATTGCTGCCTCACAGTTCCATGGTCCTCAGTTCGAGATTGAGCTCAGGTTACTGTCTGTACAATGGCTGACTGTATCCCCATGGGCTTCCTCTGTCTTTTCTGATTTTCTCACATTTCTCACATCCTCCCTCATTCCCAGTTTTCCCAAGAAAGGCTATAGATCACGGATTAGCATATAGTGAAGCTTTATTGGAAAAAAACCCAATTAGCTGTCTTTTAATAATCCAACATTTGTCAAACTACAATATATTTATGTATTTTGTATAAATTACAAGAGAAACAGAATTCCTCAGAAATAGCAGGTAAATTACTCAAAATCATCAGCAGAACTACTTTCAGTATAATAAAACTGTGTGAAAGTTTTTGTACAGTGCAGCTGGATTTCCTGTTACTGTGGGCCTCAGAGCACAGTAGTATAGAGCAGAGTCTGATACAGCAGCAGAGGAGATGATCAGATCCACTTGTTTATCATCAACTTTAACAAACATTCTTGGGGGAGGATCAGAATTATAAGTTCCACTTTGAATAATATAAAGAAGGAACTCAGGATTAGATTTTGGATATTGCCTGTACCACTGCAGGTGGTTGTTTCCTGTAACAGTACTGAATTTGTATGTGCAGGACAGAGTAACATCATGACCTTCATCTACAGGTTTATGAGGGAAAAGTGGCTTTATTGAATCTGCCATGGAGTCACCTGTCATAGAGAAGAAAATATAACATTTTTAATCTTTAAATAATCAACAGGAAATACTTAAGTCAGACCCACACTCTGCATTTTCACACTGCATCACCACACAGACTAATATTTAATATAATATAGTTAATATTTCTGCAATAACAAAAAGTCAATGTTAACTCACCTAGTGAAAGCCACAGATACATGAATATAACAGTGAACATGATGACTGGTCTTAGCTGAGTGAAAATACTGGAGATCTTTCTGTAATCTAATATGTTAACACCATAAAGCTTCAAAATTGCTCCACCCCACAGCATCACATGACAGTGTCACCAATGTTGTTGTCAGATTGTTGATTCTTACTGAAACATCCTGGCTTTACATTCAGCCGCATATGGGGAACCTGTCCAGAACACATTTAAGTAAACACATACTGATAGCAGGAAATAAAGTTTTGTTGTATAAATAAAGTTTGTTTGTTGTGTTGTTTAATCAGAATGATATCTCTGAAATGATCTTAGGCACTAAGAGTAACCAGGGCAGGGGTTAGGATATTATATCAGCAGTATGTATGATAGAAGAACAAGTATACTCTATGTCACAAAGGTTTTACTGTGAAAAGTAGCTTCCATCATCTCAGAGAATGTGAGCAGGTTGTGTGGTGCTCTAGATCTAGACCCACAATAAGATAAGTGACTGCGCCATCTTGTGTTCACTGAAGAGAAAAACCTTAACACACTAATAAATAAAGCCCTGCAAAAAGGTCATACAGCCACACATATATTGGATTTTTAATTTTTATTAGACCTTATATTTAAATTGTATTTACAGTTTGGGGTGTCATCCATTTCTCTCTTAAATACTGCTGGGTTTGTCACTGTATCTTTGTTTTTTTATATTTTCTTTACATTACTTAATACAAAGCAGAAAAAATAAATAATAAGGGAAAACTAAAAGGAAACAGATGTTGAACACGGTTGTAAAACTCAACAACTAAACTAAATTGGCCACTGAGAAATGCTTTATATTCACATGATATACTTTCTGTCCTATCAGGGGATTAAACACACACAACTGCCTTTAGATAAATTTACTTAGATGCTTGATTATGAATCTCAACATAATATTTTAAACCAACATACTTTTATGAAATGATTCTTAGTCTTTTCTTCAAATGTTCTCACACTGAATACAAAAACAAACCAATGCAGTAATGAATGATCCAGTTCTAGTCAACTGTAGTGTTTATAAAATCTCATGACACTGATAATGCATGATGACAGGATAATGCTAGGTGAAGTGCAGGCCAGTTGGTGGGTGCATGTGTAAAAGTTTAGGATTTAAAATAAACACCGTATAAAATAAATAACAAAACTTTACATCAGACGCACTTCAGCAGTTCATTATTTTCTGTGATTTTGTGCACCTTAGATTATTAGCTTTTTTTATACCATGAATGGTCTTAGCTGAATAGAAATATTCTTTCTGTACTCTAATATGTTCATTTTATGAAGCTCCACCCACAGCATCACATGACAGTGTCACCAATGTTGCTGACAGATTGTTGATTCTTACAGATAAATCCAGGATTTACATTCAACTGTAGTTAAAGGACCTATATATATTTTAAGCAAACCCAAAGCAGGAACTATTTGTAATATACAGATAATAGCAACAATATAATTAAACAAATGTAATTATTCTAATGATAATTATACAATTGTTAAGCCATAATATAAAAATTAAACAAGTTTTAAATTAATTACACATTATATGTTTACAATCAGGCAGCTCAGTGGTTAGCACGTTCACCTCACACCTCCACGCGTCCATCTCCATGTGTCCTGGGTTCAAGTCTTTCTCCTGCTCACTGTGTGTGTGTGTGTGTGTGTGTAGAGTTTGCACGTTGCTTGGTGGGTTTCCTGCAGGTGCTACAGTTTCCTCCCAAAGACATGCTTCTAGGCTGATTGGAGTTCTGTAGTGTGTAAATGAGTGTGTGTGTGCACCCTGCGATGAATTGGCACTCTGTCCAGGGTGTATCCTGCCTTGATGCCCGATGATGCCTGAGATAGGCACAGGCTCACTTTGACCTGAGAATAGATCAGATAAGCAGTACAGAAATAAAATGTTAAAAAGTAATCAGTGGTGTCTGCATCTACATCTGGAATATTCCAATCCAAAATAGTTTCTAAAGTATCTAAACCAGTGGTGGGCCATCAGTGCCAGCAAGGCCTTCTCTGCTGGCCTAAACAGCAGTGATCTGAATCAGTGATTTGCATTTTAATATATTTTTCCATGCGTGTGTATTAAATTATTCCCAATAGTCTATTCTCTACATTTCCTAGCTTTGCTCTTGGTTGAGCTGCTTCCAGTAATGATAAGAATGTTTATCTAATCATATTTCAGCCAGTGTCTGACATCATGTGTTGTCAGAGTGAAAGAAATCTGTCTTAAGGCCTTCAGAATGAATAGCGCAGGCGCCCGTAGCTTATTATAAGTGGCAATTAAAATTGTTACATTAACCAATCAGATTTCGAGTTGGCGTCATTGGCGCCATCTAGCAGGCATACGATTACGTCAGCAATTTCCCGTCCTTTGATTGGACAACTGGAGTAGTCAGAGGCAGAGAACCACACAAACTAAATAAAATTATTTTAACTCACAATGACTGACAGAGGAGAAGAAATCGATTTGGTGGCAGACATCCTTACACATGCATTTTCAAGGCAGACTGTAATAAAATTGACTATTCCTTGTGAGGTGTGAAATACTCTAGCCTAATTTCTATTTTACTTTGCTATTAAACGGTTGAGGACACCAGTGAACATCGCAGGACGCGGTAACCATAGTAACCAGTGATTTCCGGATTGGACCTAAGATTTCCAGCCAAGCTACAGCTTAAAACCCGTCCATTTAAAAATAAAATAAAATAAAATAGCAGCCCAAAATGCATACTGTGATAACTAATACATTAACAAACAGAAAACCCAAAACAAATGGGTAAGTGCAAAGGGCACTATATAGACACACACACACACACACACTGACAGACCCGCAGCACAGGCGATCTCACCCAGTGTCCAGCTCTTCAAGTCCTGCAGAAATCCGCGGAAGTTTTGATAATTTTATGATCATTCCTAAATATCATTCAACATTACATTAGTAATATTGACTGTCAGATACTGAGCCAAAAGTGGTCACGTGATGAACGAACGAACGAATCAGACCCGAAGACGGTACTGACTGCAGAGCCGAAGTCTATGAGGCTGTCACGTGACGAGCAAGTTTCCCCGCACAGAACCAGATAGGATCTTGCGCACTTATGGTGTTCTAGATGGCTACTTAATTTACACCTTAACACGAAGCAGGATGTAAGCCTAAACATGTCCTGTTCTCCAAAAAAGATGATGTACTGTACATTTCCTCCCGCCGCCCCATCATAAGTGCTAGCTCAACTCAGGAATGGTTTACCATGGGGGAAAAAATCACATCATAGCAATGATTTTACTATTACTGCATCAGGCGATTTTTTAGTGATTGGATTTTAGGTTTGAGTGACTTGTGGCCAAGAGACAAAATCACTCTCTGTATGAAATCAAATGTGCTCTTCAGAGCTGCAGGATACTCTAAGTTTAGATCATAAATCAGTCCAAAGAGCAGACACATTGCTTGTGGAAGATTTTCCACATCATCCACAACCATGGTACCTTCCAAAATGATAGCTGTTGTTTTGGCATCAAGATGCAGGGAGTAGGGTAGTGTTGCAGTTGCAGAGTGCTCGGGAATCACCAGTCAAAATTCCAATTGCAATTTCGGACATTTCTTCATTGTCATCACAGTCCTAAAAACAGGGCATATAGCAAAAATAAGGTCAAAGTAAGACACAAAACATCTTTTAAGAGCATATACTCACAGTAAAATGTGAAACAAAATTAATAACACTACAATATGTCTAAATGTACAGGCCTTTTCAATCAGGACACAGCAGTGGATGCAGGAACGAATACAGACATTCAAACCACTGCATGAAAAGACAATAAATCAAACGGAAGGCCAGCTATATAAATTAAAACCTATTCTAAAACTCACAATTTGATATTTGAAAAGTTATCAAAATACATAATTATGGAGGAGAATTGACTGAATTTTAAAAAAATTTTCTTTCTTTCAATCTAATCTCCTTTCTGTATTTTATATTTATTTTACTGTACTTTCTTACCTCTTTTACTGACTTCATCTCTGTTGCATCTGTCCTTTATTCTTCCTACCTGTCTAAATTTCCAACCTCCTGTTTATTGTCCTTCTTACTATTGTTTTCTTTCTTTTCTTTATGTATTATAAAAATGTCTTCTTACTGTCTTTTTTTCTTAATTTATCTTTACTTTCTTTTCTCTACCCCAGGTGTAGGCAAGTTCGGTCCTAGAGAGCAGTCCTGCAGATTTCAGCTCCAACCCTGAAAAAAAGATTTGCTTGCCTGTAGCCTTAGTAATCCTGAAAACCTTGATTAGCTTGTTCAGATGTGTTTGATTAGGGTTGGAGCTGAACTCTGCAGGATTGCGGCTCTCTAGGACCTACCCCTGCTCTACCCCTTCTGTGTTTCAGTTTCCGTACTGTTTAGATCTCAAAACTGTTTAAAGAGCAGTTTGCCTGCCGAAACTACTTACAAAACAGGTCTTGTAAAAATCGGTGGGGTCCTCTCCAAGAAGGAATGGTAATCCATAGAGAACGGCTGTCAGTAACCAAACAGATCTCATCCCCCATTTACTACCATAATAGGAAAAATAAATACTATGGAAGTAAATGGGGGATGAGATCTGTTTGGTTACTGAAATTCTTACAAATACGTTCTTTTGTGTTCAGCAGAACTAAAACATTTATACAGGTTTGAAACTATCTGAGTAAATGACAGTTTTAATTTTGGGGTGAACTATTTCTTTAATGATCCATAAAACCAAGAATATTTATTCACCTGACTCTGTGTGAAAAGGGCTGGCCACCTTTCCACTGTATTCTTCACTGCAGGTTCCTTCTCTATCAGTTCCTTTCTACACAAGGCAAATGTAGAATTCATGTTCTGGGCTAGTGCAGAATTAACATGACGTTTCTTCATGTCTTCCACCATCTCCTTCCTTTTAGACTCCATGCTGGCTTCATCTTCACCATCAGGGAAGTTCGGTAGAAAGTTGATTTCAAACCTCTTGGGACTTGTGATGTTTCTCTGAGGCTGCTGTCCCCTTCTTTTCCAACCATTTATGGATATCTCCAAACATCCAGCTTGATGCAGTTTTGAGTGGTAGTTACCCATTTTCCATCTGAGGCTATCATACCACCTATTCCGCCCCTTAGATGAGCTCTCCTGACACTTGTAGATATGTTTTATCTCGCATGTATTGTAGATTTCCCTGATGTAATCTGTATTCAACGTCAACAGGAAAAGTAGGGATCTCAAAATATTCTGGCCATGCAGTCCATAGACTATGAGATGAATGATCATCAGAAGCCACAGACAGGACTTCAGTGTCAGCTGTGTTAGGGGTTGGGTGGGCTTATCTGGCAAGTCAGCAATGTAGGTAAGATTCACAAGGGAATTGCTGAATTCTGGATCTTCATACTGAAGCTTTTCTTCAAGTTGCTCCATCAGGGAGTCAACTGTCTGTGGTTTCGCAGGAAGTATGATTTTTCTGATGTCATTTACACAAACTATAACTCAGAGTACAGTCCTTGTCTCCATATTTATTCTCTCTACAAAGGTTAAAGAATTGGGTTGGTTTTCTTAAATTAAAGTAATAGCTTCAACAGAAAAACAGTTGTCCAATTGCATAATTCTAAACCCATCCTTTGAAAAAAATGATTTGAAAAGTTTCACTCATCCTTGTTTAAATGTACTTTAAAAAGTACACAAAATAATTAATAATTTAATGTGACATCTGCCATACAGTCCAAGCATTTAAGGCAAATAAATTGGTTTGTTGAGAAATCAACTTCAATATATAATCCATTTCACTGGATCAACCCTTCACATAGAATAGCATTTAACTGCTGCTCTCTCAGGAGTGCATGCAGGATATGACCATTTAAAGAAAATGAATTACATTTCAGTTTGTTTCTTAATAAACCCATTGATACTATTCAAACACTTGAAGTTGAATGAAATTATATGATGCTTTTGTGTCCTCCTGAAGTTTGAGAAGCAATGCTTGCTATCTTCTTACATAATAGTCAGACATCAGCAATCAGAAATCATTTCAAAAATAAGCCTTTTTGTCTTCCAAGTAAGTGCTCATGAGAGTAAATAATTTTTCAATAATTTCAAGTCTCTTTAAGCCTGAATTATCATTCATTCAGCATATGATATAATGTTTGAGTGTAACACAGGTCCTTCCCCGAAGTTTATAAGAGTTCTGAGAGTTTGGTGATTGTCAGTGATAGCACATGACAGCAAAGTTCAAAAGAACGCAGGTGCTGAATGTACCAACATGTCAGATCTTTACACACAAACAGAACAGCACTGTTGATGACAAGAATTTTGAAAAAACTGTCTGAAATCAGACAGGCCTGGAAAAGTACCAACAGATACAACCATATCTGGATTATACTTGATTCCATCATTGCTCACAGATGATGCTGTGAGGACAGGATATCAAGGGCCACCATGAGGGGCAGAAGTCTAATAAATGCCCAATTCTCATGGGCATTACCCCCAGTGGTACCTTATGAGGCAAATGTGCCTGGGATGATCTGAGGCTGATAAACTTTGTCTGAGAATTTGTAAGGTAACTGCTTGATAGCTTGAGTCAGGGATTCAAGAGATATTAATTTCCTTGATACCAAATCATTAATGCACAAGGACATTTCAATAGGGATGACACCCTCCATAAGGTTGTGCATTATGTCAGGTGGAAAACCACCAACTGTGTGAAAATGTTCCAACCTTTCACTTAACACACAGCCACCTTTCACACCGTGTTCCCGACCAGACCTCCTTCTCCTGGATTTCACTCCTCTTTTCAAAGCAGAACCGACATGGGTGCTCAACACTGAAACTCTCCTGTAGTCCTGCAAAAGAATGTGCACCTAGATTATCAGATGAAACAAAAAGCAAACTTCCTTTCAAACAGTCTCCTAACTGTTCAATATATACACCATGCTTTTCAAGAGTTTCAAGGTCCCTAACAAGTGGGTGCAAGATGTCTTTGTAACCATGATGTTAAATTGCACTAGCTCTGCATAAAAATGCTAGCTGAATTGACTGAAGTGATGAAAGATCTTTTGAGGAAAGGTTGGCTAGAACCCAATAGAGAGCAAATATTTTATGTTTCTTTTGAGAAGTGCCAAGGGGATTGGCAAGCTCAAATTCATCAAAATGAAGACCTAGGACAATCCTGAAGGTCTCAGTGTTGAAAAAGTCATTTTCTTGATACTGAGAGAATCCATGGCCACTTCCAGAACAGCGGAGACTCCCGGCACATGTGGCAGGGCATCCAGGCGATCACCAACTACAGAACATCACCACCTGCCTGTGACAGTGACGACTCCCTTCCAGATGCGCTGAACGACTTCTACGTTCGGTTTGAGGCACAGAACAACACAACAGCGAGGAAGACCATCCCTCCTCCAAACGACCAGGTGCTCTGTCTCACCACAGCTGATGTGAAGTGAACTCTATGCAGAGTTAACCCACGGAAGTCTGCTGGACCAGACAACATTCCTGGCAGAGTGCTGAGGGAGTGTGAGGAGCAGCTGGCATATGTCTTCACTGACATCTTCAACATCTTGCTGAGCAGCTCCATCATCCCAATGTGCCTCAAGACAACGACCATCGTCCCTGTGCCTAAGAAGTCTACGGTTTCCTGCCTCAATGACTATCATCCCGTCGCACTCACACCAATTGTGATGAAATGCTTCGAGAGGCTCGTCCTGAGGCACATCAAGTCACAGCTACCACCCTCACTGGACCCCTTGCAGTTTGCGTATCGTCCTAACCGCTCCACGGATGACACCATCACCACAACCCTCCATCTTGCCCTCACACACCTGGACTGTAAAGACTCCTACGTTCGAATGCTGTTCATAAATTTCAGTTCAGCATTCAACACAATCATCCCTCAGTGGCTGATTGAGAAGCTGAGCCTGCTGGGCCTGAACACCTCTCTCTGCAACTGGATCCTGGATTTCCTGACTGGGAGACCTCAGTCTGTCCGGATCAGGAACAGCATCTCCAGCACCACCACACTGAGCACTGGAGCTCCTCAGGGCTGTGTGCTCAGTCCACTGCTGTTCACTCTGCTGACTCACGACTGTGCAGCAATGCACAGATCCAACCACACTGTCAAGTTCGCCGATGACACAACTGTGGTGGGTCTCATCAGTAAGAGCAATGAGTCAGCTTACAGAGAGGAGGTGCAACATCTAACAGCCTGGTGCAGAGCCAATAACCTCTCCCTGAACGTTGACAAGACTAAAGAGATGGTGGTTGACTTCAGGAGAGCACAGAGTGACCATTCTTCGCTGTTCATCGATGGATCCTCGGTGGAGATCGTCAAGAGCACCAAATTCCTTGGTGTTCATCTGGCAGAGAACTTCACCTGGTCACTCAACACCAGCTCCATCACCAAGAAAGCCCAGCAGCGCCTCTACTTCCTGAGGAGGCTGAGTTAAGCCCATCTCCCTCCCCTCATCCTGACTGTGTTCTACAGAGGGACCATCGAGAGCGTCCTGAGCAGCTGCATCACTGCCTGGTTTGGGAACTGCACCGTCTCGGATCACAAGACCCTTCAGCGGATAGTAAGGACAGCTGAGAAGATCATCGGAATCTCTCTCCCCTCTATCACGGACATTTACACCACACGCTGCATCTGCAAAGCTAACAGCATTGTGGCTGACCCCACACACCCCTCACACACACTCTTCACCCTCCTGCCATCTGGAAAGAGGTACCGGAGCATTCGGGCCCTCACAACCAGACTGTTGAACAGTTTCTTTCCTCAAGCCATCAGCCTCCTCAACACCCAGGACTGAACTGTAGAACAACTCTCTCTCACACACACACATAAACACACACACACACTCAAGACTGAACTGTACAAAACTCTCTGTCTGTCTCACACACATACACACACACACACACTCTCTCTCTCTCTCTCTCTCACCTGGATGGATACACTCACACACACACATACACACACACATAATTTAAATTGTTCATTACTTGTGGCACTACCACTACCTGTCATACGCTGCTATAGTTATACTTATGTTTATTTCTATTTGCACTACCTCAACTGCTGCTGTTGAATTTTTTTTTGCACAATATTTTTTACATCATTTCTTTTTATCTTATTTTATTTCACTTATATTCCATTACACATGTTCTTTTCTTTCTTTTCGGCACTAAGTGTCCTGTGTTTTTGTGTTGCCTTTTGTTTGTATTTATTATTTTTGCACTGTCTTGTCTTCGATCTGTTTGCACCTAGCTGCACACTGTGCACTTTATGTGGCTAAGACAAACTTCTGTCCTAGCTCTGTGTTTTTTTTGTGTTTGATCTTTATGTTGTATGTTTCTGTAGCGCCAGGTCCTGGTGAAACGTTATTTCATTTCACTATGTACTGCGTCAGCTATATGTGGTTGAAATGACAATAAAGCTTCTTGAATCTTGAATCTTGAGTGCCATCTCTGTAAGTCTTAAATTCATTAACTAATCGATCATTGCAAAGAACCCTATATAGAATGTCAGCCCAGTTTAGCATTTTCTGCAACATTTGCAGAACTGGCACATAAGAGACTGACTCTGAATCAAGCTTGTATTCAACTGGCATGGCAATCAGAAATTCACTCTGAAAAGATGATGCTCCTCTGCTTATTGTGGAAAGAGGCTCACCATCTTTGGTCATTGTCAAGATGAAAGAAGTAAAATTTGATTTATATGTTGAATTATTTCCTGTGCAGCCAAATCAGAAACATGCAAAATCACCTGCATTTTGAGAGAGTGAGGCTATAATTTGAGAAAGAGTGAGGCTCCAACTGAGGACGCAATTCATCAAAGTTTTCAATCTCTATATCATTTATCTCCAAAAGTTCATCTACAGGATCAGCGCTCAAGGGCTATTCTTGTTGCACATTATCTACACTGTGTGTAGAAACATACAAGAGAACGTCAGATTTTAACTGCCTCTGATCAAATGCTCCATGCTCTCTACATTTATGGGAATTAAATGTAGAGTAGATATTGCTCTCAAAATTGCAATTGTTGTAGGGAAACTGCACAGTTCTATGATTTTTGAGATGCTGCCGCAAATGAGAAAAAAAATAGACTCTGTGCAGGGCGCCTCAAAACTGCAAAGTGGGCAGTGAAATATCAAAGGGATGTTATCACATGGACTGGATAGGCTACCATGTGCCTGATGTGAATGATGTTTTGTTAAGTGTACACTTATTGCATTAAATGATTTGAATGAGCACAGACAATCTGTGTAGAGACATGGAATTGGAGTACTTCTAGTGTAGCTTCCATGTTTTATTCTGTAGTGTTTCAACAGCTGAGCCCACTTTTCACACGAAAACAAGCAAAACCTACACTTCCACTGCATGAATTTAAGTCCCCAAAATAAGCATACACTAAATAAAAACACAAAATATGGTACATGCTTGTTAATTAAGCTATCTTAATTCAGGCATCATGTTGTTCATTTCCATGTGAACCACACGTGCGGATCAAACGTTCTAGAAAGAATGTTCATAAAGGCCGCACAGGTTTTTACATATCATTAATGATAAACCATGAACTTACAACCGATTAAAATAGCTTAGAAATGTAATAAAACAAGTGTTCAGTAAAAGTCGATTTTTGCAACGTAGCACTGGTCGCATTTGACATAAAACTACTTCAGTGTGCCTTTTTATGTCTTTTCCTCTTTCCACACAACTAGCAAATAAAATTGTATTTAAGTTGTAAGAGACACTGATGTTTATAAACAGATCATTGTGAGCATACCTAGTCATTCTACTACATCCCTAAAACGTGCTGTTCTTTGAGTTCTTCTTCGTCAATGTCTTCTCCAAACACCTGTGTTCTATCACATTGCGCATGCATGAGACAAAAGCGTGTTTAAGAAATTAGAAGAGTAATTCTAATTGTGATAGTAATAATAATTGTAATAGTAATTGTTTCGTCCTATGCTGAAACTTAACCAAAGGCCAGTAAATATATCAAGCTCTGTTCATACAAATATGGTGGATTGTGATGTAGCAGCAGCTGATTGGCAATAAGCTTAAATCTTACTGGTTTCCAGGTTATTTTATAGCGCAAAGGGGAAAAAGACCCAGAACCTATAAATAAATAAATAAATACTCTTAAGTACTCTTAAGTTTAGTTCACACTACACAGTCTAATCAATTTAAATCAACAAATTTTCTAAAGTCAGTTAAATTTACAAGTTTTTCTTGAGTAGATTCAACAATTACTTTTTACAGTGCATGTGTTTGACTGGTCTATACCACAAAAAGAAAATACTGTATATTACTGTTAAATTCTATGGTAACCTGCTTAAGATTTTACAAGTATGTTACTGTATCGTACTGTTTGGAAAAACAGTATGTTGCTGTTAGAATTTGGATGTAATTTTACAGTCTGTCACTGCTCGAAGTCCATGTTCATAGCTTGATATTGGCTAATATGGCCCACAAAAATTAATTTTGTTATAAATCATGATCATTTCTGAAAGTAATTGAATGAAAACATTCAGGGGGAAAAACACAATCTTATCTCTATTATCCCAATAGGTGGCAAAATAAGTCAACAAACATGATTTAATATACAGTATTATATATATAATCATGATATACTGTGTAATCCCAGTTAAGTTCATTTCAGGTCCAGGTTGTAACAGTACAAAATGTGAAAAAAATATATAAGCACTTAAAAATGTATATTTCTTTGCAGTATGTCTTTCAATAGATTATGCAGTATGTTGGCGATATATCCATGTGTACAATCAGAATATAGTATGTAGATGCTGATAAATGAACGGATTCAAGAGGAAATGTGTTTTTTGGTCTGGTTTTATTTCTGGCCCACTTGTTCATTTCTTTGGCATGTCCCATGTTATCTTTTCTTGGTGAAACTACTTTCTCTGTTGTCCTGGTTTCATGGTTGTTAAATTTTTTTAGCTACGTATTTGGGTAAACAGGTTCATAACATAATTATAGATACTTTAATGTAATGAACGTGAACAGAGTCAGAAACTTTAATTTAATGAAATACTTTGCAATTGTTGATTTAAATCAATCATGAGTAACCGAAAGGAAACAGTTACATGGAGGAAACCTTTGAGATGACATGAGGAAGAAACTTTATGACTTTAACTTATTAGAGAATACAGGTTGTAGCTACTGTGGAATAAAAATTCTACTGTACTCACTACTAAAATCTGACTCCAGCTCCACACTGACCCGACAGCTCAGTCTAAGTGAGACTCATAGTTAGTAAGGCCTCAAAACTAAATAAGCCAATCAAACAGACTAGATGAATGCAGATAAGAGATTTTATTTTGTAATCAGCGCTGACACAAGAATTGAGATGCTCACGCATGAACGTCCCAACAACCTCTCTTCGGGGAACTCCAACTACAGCCTTTATATACATTTCCCTTATCTTCCCAATGCAACACGTCACTGGTTCTTTGCCTAGACAATCCCACCCATCTTTCTTTTTTAGACCTTTTAGACTCTTTTTTACACCATTATCTTTGAATTTACAACTTTTCAAATACCATTATAATTAAAACTTCCCTACATCATTATATTAAAAATTGGGTGTTTCCGCCCCCACCAGTGGGATTGTCTTCGGCCTCACTCTTGCCAACACCTCATTCTTCTTCAGGAGACAGCATGGGTAAGTTCTCAGTCCTTCAGGGGCCAACACCCTTTCTTTTATTACACTCTACACTTCACGGCTTTTCTGATTTATCCACTGTCTTCTACGTATGTACTCTAGATATTTCGCCTGGTACCACCATTGCCATCCAGCACGCGCTGCGTTTACTTCATGATGAGATCACTGCCGCTCCAGGTACCAGTGGATCGAAGATTGACCATAATAATCTAGGGTGCATCTCTGCTATTGATTGGTCCAAGTTTGGAAAGCCTGGTACCGCAGAGAAGGCCTGCCAGACTGACATCATTCATACAACTATTTGTTCTTCAAAGCCCTTGCAGCCTGTGTGCAAGGCCCGTGACAGGCCAACATGCCGTGTTAAACCTTATATTGTTCTTAAGCTCAAACGACCTAACGAATAAACCTTACCTGAGAACTCACTCCTGCTGTCCCCCGATTATTTCACACTACATCAATCACACACCGCATACATATATCCTCATTTACAAAATTATCTCCCACATTCCCCCCTTTTGTGACTCAAGTCACAACACACTCAACTTGTTCAGACGCTATGCATACATGCCTTATATACGTACATAAATCAGCACAAGGATTATATACTCGTATGATTCGTTTTCAGTGTTTCACTACTATCATGGTGCTAGTAAACAATTGCATTTGAATTATATACTCGTTAAGGAATGTAATAAGTACTCCAAGCTCTGTGCAGGTACCACTGCATGTAGTTCTTCTCAGTCTTGCTATCGCCCACCTCACCCGTTCTCTCACATTTGCCAGTCAATTTCATACCTACCTGGATCCCAACCCTACTCACCAGGTATTCCCCTGGTTACACGCAATCTCCGTTGTTTCCGTTTCACGCCCGGTGACCAGCAGCACGACCGTGCCTGCCTTAGGTTGTCCCACCCAGTGAGACCTTACCCGTCTTTGGCTAACTGGCCTTCTTCTCTGGTCACCGACTGCCCCCTGTTTTTTTTGGGTAGCAGCTTTCCCGTTGCCCAACACCTCTGACTCTGGTGCGGCTTTTGTGTTGCTGGTCTGTCTTCTCTTGATTCTTCAGTAGGGCATTATTGGGATCTGTACCATGAGCCAGATTGGAACCTCAGTCACTCTGTCCTCAGTCACTCTCGAGATCTCATCACCTTACCTACCCAGCCACTGTACCTGCAGAGAGCTTCAGGTGTGCAAACATTAAGTATGAACTAACTCTATGTTTATAACACATTCAGTAATGTCTACCACTCGTTCCCACACGACCAATAAGCCTGAATCATTATTCCCTTTAACCATAAATCAGCAGTTGTCATTAAGATGCATAAATGAGTAACATTCAATCATTCAGTAGTCATTATAAGACTTCTCCAGTGATCCTGGCACATTTGACACTCGGCATACGGATAGATTCATATAAGAAGCTGATTACGCTTTTTCATCAGTAGTATTTCAAAACACACGTAAATGATAATAGTGTTGCATGCATAAACATTAGTGACTTAAAACACAATATAATACGACACGCCAACATAACACATCCCACATCCTTTCATGATGTCCCCTGTTGTTCTTCTGCCCATGTGACTTTGCGCCACGTAGAGGGGCCATTGGGGGGCTAAGGAGAGGTTACTAGCACATCACTTAGCCCCCGCCCGATGATTGGAACGGCAAGGATCTCAGCAGCTCCATCATTCATCTAGGAACATTGGTCCACAATACATCTTCTCCTAACTTGACTGTAATGACCTCTACCCTCTTTCTAAGAGGAACGCCTATCCATATTCCGAACCTTCTCTTCCTCCTGTACGCTAGATTAAGTAACCATTCTACACTATAATGTGCATGTTCTACCACAATAGGTAACTGCGCTGTCTGCCTCGGAGTGTGTGCGAATGTTTGTATCTCTGTGATGTATATCCTGTCTGCGTAAATCTCCCTCACCGATGTACGTCTGTCTATAAAAGGGTACTCTAGTAATCCTACATTTGGCTCCCACTCCCCCAAATCATTTTTCAACAACCTACCCCATAAATACCTCCATATATGCCTCCAATCCCCCTCCATTATGCAATCATCTTTATTAAGTCCAATTCATCACTGCCATTGCTGGGTTTAGACGGAGACTCAATCTCATGTGTCATCTGAACATATTGGCCAAACAATGTGTGCGTCATCTGTGTAATCATGGAACGCAGTAGTGGAACTACACAACACAACAGAACTGCAAGTATCACCAAAACCACACCCACAACTGTTCCTATCCTAAGCATGACGGCTCTCCAATTTGAGGAGAACAACCATGCCAGCCAATCATTTGTTGGTTTATATGTGTTTTCTACGTGCTCATCTCTAAGATCTTTCATCTGCCTCAATATTTTACTCAGGTTACCCTCTGGACCAGTGTGCATTGGAATGTAAGTACAACATTGGTCTCCAAACATGGTACACACTCCTTCTTCCGGGGCTCTCATGGTGTCCAGGATAAGCCTGTTCTGTAAGGCCATGGTAGATGTTGCATGTAGTTGTTCTTGAATCAAATCCAATGCTTGTATTGTGTAGTTCATGAACCTTTGTTGATTGTACCAAATGTAGTTAATCCATCTCACGTTTTTACCAATCTGTGCCCATGGCAAGAAAAAGGTCAGTGCTCCTGCTCCTGGTCGACCAATGGCAGCATGTTCATCAGGGACTCCCACCGGAACCCCTCTCCAATCCACATAAACCCCACTGCTCCTGTCAAATCGTCCCAGGTCGCGCTTAATTCGTCGACCTGATGCATTAATCTCCTTTTCTTGCAGCACAGTTAGTTTTCCTGTCAGCACCACTGTTGCACAGCATCCTCCCCATCCGGGTGGCAGGGTCTGCCTAGCAAACACTATATCCACAATACCAGAATACATCAGCCAGCAGCCTAGTCCCATTAGATAGGTCAGGCTGGTTCAGATCAATATAGTCCTTTTTCCACTGTCTCCACACGTTAATCTTCAATCCTTTTGTATCTGCCGTCATGTCACAGTCTTTAGAAATGTTGCCGACGAACACCTGTGATCCGTTTGAACATACACAGAATGGGTATCTCTGTCCCTGACGCTCACTCACTCTGATGGGCGGATGTCCCTCAGTCCCGATCTCCTCATACTCACAGGTGCTATTCAACTTCTTCAACCTGGTTGGGCCGTAAGCACATGAGATAGAATGCATAAGACAAACGAATGGGCATAGGTGGCGTAGGTTGTGCTTGGTGCTGTTACAACCTTCTGGTCCTCTCGTTGGAAAAACCCTGGGAGCTCGCGATGTCCTGTCATGGCACACTATGCACGAGGTGTTTCCTGCTTCGTGTGCTGTGTAACTTAGCCATTGGTAAAACAAGTTGTTTGTCCACAACTCCTGATCTAATCTACTCATAAGGCTCATTGACTGTGCAGTGTCTCTGCGTACTCTGGGCAGTGTTGTTGGTGATTGCTCAATATAATATATTCCCCTAGTTTCATCATTCATTTGTTCATCATCACCAAAGACTCGCATAAGTGTGTATGTCCATAGTCCTATACACAGCAGTGCTATTATTACAAGTACCAATAAGCCCCAGTCCGTTCTGTTGATTCGATCACCGTTTCCCTCCTCTTCATTTATTTCTTGCTCATAGTTCCTCTCTCTCCCTTCTCTTTCAGTGTTCTCACCGTGCACGGGCTCTAGTTCTATAGGCAGGTCCTGTATCTCCCACATTGTGTTGTGAAGGCCCTTCCCTTGGGTCTTCTTCTTCTTGTTCTGCTGGACTCTCCCACGGTTGATACTCCTGGCTCTGCGGGTGGGGCGCTTGTACCGAAGGGGGTTGTGAGGCGGGAACAGCTGGATCACGCCTTCGCGTCTCGAATTCCCTTATCAGTGGATCCTGCTCCTGCGCTCTTTCACGTCTCGCTCCAGCCCCTGGATCTGGTGCTCTGCAACAGTGATTTAGATGAAACCAAGCAGTCTTACCTTCGACCTTTACGGCTGTTGGAGTAGCTAAGACAACTTTTAGTGGTACAACTCGTCTGGGCTCATTCCATTTTCTCTTGAAGACCTTGACATACACCCAGTCTCCTGGTTTCACAGTCCTCAGCTCCTCGTCAATTTCGCTCGTCCTTCCCTCCGTAGCACCTTTCACCTGTTGGAATATAGCTCGGTGTATTTCAGTCAAGTGCTTCACATAATTGCCAAGCTCACTTTCAAGCTGCTTCCAGCGAAGGGCCCTTATAGGGCCCTCGTAGATAAGGCACAGGCATAGGTCGTCCTGTAAGCATTTCATGCGGGGTTAGATGCGTCATTCGGTTAGTTTGCATTCTCATGCTCATCAGTGCTAATGGCAAAGCTTGCACCCAATTCATTTTTCCAGCTTCACAAATTTTTGCCAGCTTCGCTTTTAATGTTCCATTGGCCCTTTCCACCATTCCCTGCGACTGTGGGTGATAGACACAGCCCAATCTGTGTCGTATTCTTAAATACTGGAACACTCTTCGAATCACATTGTTCACAAAGTGAGTACCGCTGTCTGAGCTGATCTTATCAGGAATACCAAACCTTGGAATCACCTCACGACACAAAAATTTAGCCACTGAATCTGCATCTGCTTTAGCTGTTGGGTGCGCCTCCACCCATCTACTAAACCTATCCTCCACCACCAAAACATACCTTTTCTTCTCCTTCACCTCAGCCATATCCATGAAGTCAATGATCAGATGCCTGAATGGTCCGTCTGGCTCTGGTATGTGACCTATTGGGGCAGTGAAACTTTTCCTGTTGTTGTATTCTGCGCATATTTCACAATGTGCTAACCTGTGATCAACCATCTGAGCTAAATACGGAGACCACCATGCTCTTTGAATCTGCTTGATCACTTCCCCCTTGCGCAATGGCTCAAGCCATGCGCATCATTAATCAACGATGTGAGAACTGAGAGAGGAGCCACAAAATGTCCCTGAGGACCCCGCCATACGCTTGTCCGTGCATTCTTAACCGCCCCTTTTTATCCACTTAGATATCTCATACACTGAGGCCGAGTTTTGCGCTGCGGCTAAGGAGGTTAAGTCCGTTTCTGGGTAGTCATCGCCTTCAGAGTCGGTCACAAGCATAATGTTGGTATGTCCTAAAGCTGCTGATTTTGCTGCCTCATCTGCTGTAGTGTTTCCACTGGTAACAAAAGAGCCATCTGTTTTATGCGCTAAACATTTGACGATGGCTAGTTTAGCTGGCAGAGTAATAGCATGTAACAAATCAGTTATGCCCATACCATGCGCCACAGGAGAGCCATCTGCTCTCAATAACCGTCTCTGGGCCCATGTAGGGCCGAAGTAATGACACACACCATAAGCATACTGGAGAATCCGTGAAAATAGTACAAGATTTCCCTGCAGCTAGCTTACAAGCTGCGGCGAGCGCTTTAACTCAGCCAATTGTGCGGAACATGGTTGAGAAACAGCCATAGACTGAACAGTAACAAAGCTAGTCAAATCATTACTGGGCGCTACTATGGCGTAACCCGCCAAGTTCCCGTCTAGGCCTCTAAAGCACGAGCCGTCAACAAAAAGGTTACATCCGAATGTGGCAAAGGTTGATTTTCAAGGTCTTGACGCGCTTTAGAGTATGTGGCTGAAACTTGCTGACAATCGTGCGGTTCACCATCCAATGGGGTCATCATTCTATCGGCTGGATTAACTGTCTGGCATCTTTGAATAGTCAATTCTGGTGAAGAGAGAATTACGTCAGAACCCGCCTTCCGCGCATGAGTTATCACAAATGTCGGACTGGTAAGCAGGGCGGTAACGCATGTGTAGTGTACAATATAGTAGGATGGCCCATTGTAATGGTTGACGCCTTTGATACGCAAAGGCTGCTGCTGCTAATCCACGATAACATGGCGGCATACCACTCTCAATGTTGTCTAGCCTGCAGCTAAAGTAAGCAACAGGCTGCTTGCCTGGTCCCTGTTGCTGAGTTAACACGGCATTAGCGAAGCCTCGCTTTCTCTGATACATACAGGAAGAATGGCTTACCGTAATCAGGACTCGCTAGCGCTGGTGCTGTACAAAGATCCTCCTTCAGCATTTCGAAAGCTGCAACGGCCTCCGTCGTCCAAACCAATGCAGCTTTCTTTTGATCAGCTGCTTTTATCAACGCACGTAGTGGAGCTACCTTCAATGCAAAATCTACTATCCACTGTCTGCTATAACCCACCATACCCAAGAAAGACAACATCTGCCCAACCATTTGGCGGTTTCGGGGCTTTACGGACCGCCTCTAGATGCGTAGGCGACAGCTTACGACTAGTGCCATGCAAAACTCTTCCTAGATACTCTACTTCCTGTTTGCAGAACTGTAACTTTTCCTTGCTCACCTTGTGTCCGCTTTTCTGCTAAGAGTCTCAATACTTTTAGGGAGTCTGCCTGGCACTGTTCTTTAGTTGGGGCTACAAATCAAGATGTCATCAACATATGTCAGGAGAAGACTATCAATATCCAATGAAGCTAGATCCCTAGCCACAATTCGATTGAAAATTGATGGGCTTTCACAATAGCCCTGGGGCAATCTCGTGTATGTGTACTGTTGGCCGTTATACGTGAACGCAAACAAATGTTGTGAATCTGGATGCAGTGGAATACTGAAAAATGCTGAACACAAATCAATAACCGTGTACCATTTAGTATTGCCTGGGATGTTGGAGAGTAACGTATGTGGATCTGGGACTATGGGCGCTTCTGCCTCAACTATATGGTTAATAGCACGTAAATCATGCACAAGTCGCCACTTATCTGAGTTTGGTTTTCTAACTGGGAATATTGGAGTGTTGCAGCGGCTATGTGTTGGTATTAAAACCCCTGCCTCCAATAACCCCTCGAGTGTAGGCCCTATCCCTGCCTGAGCTTGTGGTGTTAGTGGATATTGTTTCTGATACGGGTACCTGACATTAGGTTTAAGTTTTATCAAAACCTGTCCTGCTGACTTTATGAGTCCTACGTCTGTAGAGTGCTGAGTCCAGAGCACACTTGGGATGGTGGCTAACAGCCCTTCAGTTTCTGTATCCGATTGTTTATCTGGTGCAATGTCTTTGTCGTCTGAAAGTGGTAACTGATAGATAGGCGACATTTTCTTTTCTATCAAGGTTTATGTGGCTCTTAAAGTGTCTGTGCCTTTTTGAGAAATGCGCATAAATTTTCCATCCGGTGAGGTGTGCATGTACTGATTGATGGTTGGCTTCCATTCCAGCACCTGGCTAGTTTCTTTGAGCATTGGTCCCAGGTCTTTCGATTCATATCCCCCTGCTACCATCAGTGTGATGTGTGGTATTGAGTTTGTAATCTGGTACCAGCTCTTTAAGTTATTGGGTAACTGAACTGCCGCTGCCACTCCTTGAGGGCCCACGAAGATGTCTGTTGTCACCACATCAAACAGTTTTCCTTCCAACATGTCTGACCATAGTGTTGCATATTCTTCATTGGTGCTGTCAGGGTCAAAACACATAGTACAGTGCAACGGGCTCTTAGGTTCAGTGTAATCCGGCCGCATAGCCTGTATCCATGGCTTCCACTGTAAATAGCTGGCCTGCAACTCTGATAATGAGGGATTGTCGTTCTGTAGCCAATACACTGTGCTACACTCTGTGTCTGCCTGCGTCCCAGCCATGAGATATTGTTCTGCTGTGGTTCTGTCTGGGAATGTTACCCAGAGGCCTGTAGGGCTGCACTGAATTCTAGCCTTAAATTTACACAAAAGATCTCGTCCCAATAAATTGACTGGTGTGGAGGGTGAATACAAAAGTGGTGCCACAATGGTGGTGTCTTCTAATGTTAGTATCTGAGGCTCTGTGAAATGTAAGATCTGTGAGATCCCTGAGAAGCCTGTTGTTTTGATGGTCTTCCGAGCTAGAGGGAGATTCGAGCCTTCGCGCCCTATACATGAATATGTGGCACCCATTTCGATCATGAATGGAAAAGGGCGCTCATTATTGAGTGTTACCATGACAGTTGGTTCCTGTTGCGGATGCAGTGTAGTGGCATACTGCATATTCTCCCCCTCTGGCTTCTCAGGGCCGTTTCAACTCCAATTTGGTGCGGGCCCCAGTCCCGGGCCTATCTGGGGCTGATACATATGTGGGCAGTCTCTTCTCATGTGTCCAGTCCCTCCGCAGCCCCAGCACTCTAGTGGTTGTTGAGGCTGTTGGTACTGAGGATTGGGGGGTGCCTGCGCATAACTCAGTCCTTGGGGCCCTACAGGGCTCTGCGGCGCATATCCCTGCGGTGGTGATCCAAATCGTTCCCACGGCTGCCTTCTCCCTTGCCACCGACCTCTCATTGGGCGTCCTCTAAATCTTCCTTGTGCACCGCCAATGTGGACATTAATGGGTTGAGTCATTGGGTACACCTGGCTATTTTGTGGATGCTGTGAATTTGGTGCTGCCACCTGCGGTTGTGGCATCATTTGCGGTTGCTGCGGTGTTTGTCCTTGTTGCGGCAGCATTTGGTTATTCTGTACTGGTTCTTGGCCTGCTGGGATAACCACTGCGGCTTGTATTTTTCCTGCTTTTTCTCTCTCCTTTTCGTTCTGTCTAGCTCTTGTCAACTCGCCAAGCTGTGTTTTATATAGCTGTGTCAGTAGGGCCTCTGAGGCTGTTTTCTCGTCCTTTTGTTTCTTTCTGTATTGTTCCACATAATGTATCACATGTGCTTTGTAGGTATCCCAAGGCATGGAGTTTAGACCGACCACCTCATCCAACGAGATTTGGACTGGTTCTGGTAGACATTTCTTCAGCATTAATTTAAACAGTCCTTTACTTGTGTCTGTCTCGTCCCATGTTCCACCTGTCTCTTCCTTCCATTTATTCTGATAATCATGAATGAATTTTACTACATTTTCTTCTTCCTTCAGAATCATGTGTTCCAGTTGTCCTGGGTCCATTTTCGTGGGGTAGGTTTTCCTTATTTCATTCCACAACCTATTTCTCCATGTCCCCAGTGCTATAGCATCCCAGCCTGGTAGATCCATTGCTCCTTTTAGTCCAGCTTCATCCAGTATTTCAGCTGTCTTTGCTTTCCCTATTGTTTGGGCTAATATGGCTTTCACATCTCCTATCGACAAGGTATGTCCTGCTGTCTTTTCTTCAAACTTTGTAATCCACCTCTGCCCTCCATTACACATCTCCGGTAGCTGTGAGCTTAATCCTACCATATCCATAAATGTCCATGGAACATATTGCACATCTCTTCCTTTTGTCACCAGGGGATTCATTCGAACCTCTTCCTCGTCATCAAACCCATATCTCTGTGGTGCTTTTAATGACTTCTTGTCCCTTAAGGTTCTTGGTCGCGTGCGCTCCCGTTCCAGCTGCTCCTCCAACGCTGTAACTGAATTTTGTAAGCGCTCTTCTAAATCTTCCAGCTGCTGCGCGAGATTAGGAACACTATCCCTCACCTTCTGCTCTCTGGTGTCCCTCTGTCTCTTTATTGCATCTTCCCTTGGCTCTATGTACAGCACTCCTCTAACCTGTCTCTCTGGATCTTCTCGCCAGTATTCAGCACATGGTTGTTTTTCCTGTGGCCCTGTTGTCTTTTCTGTTCGGGATTGATTATACGCACCCTGTTCCTCACTCATTGGTTCATCTCTTTCCCATTCTTCCGGGAGCGTGGGGGGCGCTGTAGGCCCACTCGCACACGTTGAGATATATCTCTCGGCACTGTCCCCCACTGGTGTTGAGTGTGTGAACTCTTTTCCCTTTTGCAAATACTCTTCACTCTCTTTCTTTGCTCTTTGCAGTATCTCCTCTGCCTCCCCTTCTTCCTCATTTTCACTGTGATTTCCCCCTGTTTCTTTGCTCCTTCTAATTTTTCCTGTAATTGGGTTTTCAACTGATATCTCCACGTCTTCCCATCCTGTCCAGTGGGCATAGCAGTCCGTTAAGGTTGGATACACTCCCACTTGTTCCCTGCCCACCATTGGCTCGTTGTAGTTAGGTGGTGGACAGTAGATTGGCGGTGGTCTTTCTATTTCTTTCTCCTCTCTACTCCGCTCTTCTTCCTTCTTTATCGCTCGCTTCACCGCTTCTTCCACTTCTCTGACCTTCTTTCCTTCTCTCATGAACCATTCCAGAATCTCTAATCGCCTATACTTCTTTCCTCTGGATTTATCATCATCTTTGCTTGGCTTCCAGTGTCTCAGCATTTCTCTCACTTCTGAGCAGGCCTTTTCA
Organism: Hemibagrus wyckioides; assembly: GCF_019097595.1. Classification (NCBI taxonomy): domain Eukaryota; kingdom Metazoa; phylum Chordata; class Actinopteri; order Siluriformes; family Bagridae; genus Hemibagrus; species Hemibagrus wyckioides. The sequence continues at coordinate 260,550 of NW_026690802.1, read as the reverse complement.
TCAAATGTTCCTTCCACCGGCCACTGCCATGTCCCCTGAGTCCTGTCATGCCATTTTCTCATACACTTCCTGACATACTTCTCGTCAGGTTTGTGTTGCGCTATTATAATGTCAACTGGTGTAGGCTGTCTTCTCCCTTCACTCATGATGCACCCCTGTTGTGCCCTGTATGCGCTACTTCTCTCTCCTGGATTCCTGTTGCCTTCTGACCACGTCAGTGCGACGCTGATTCGTTTCACTGTCAAGCTCGGCCTTACTGGATTCTTTCTTATCTTCTCACCGAGCGCATTGATCTTATCAATCAGCACTGACATTGCAAAACCTCTTTCCCAATGTACAAGTCGCGGTTCTACTGTCACAGTTGCTGTCAATCCCGAACAATAGTTGTACTGGCCTGGTCTGGGCTGGAATAACTCTGCCAGGGGTTCGTCGTCCTCTTTATATGGGTCACTGATGAAATCAAATATTGGGATGGCTACACTGCTGGGCTCAGGAGCGTCAACTAGTGCTCTCAATATAGGACTCAACAACTTGGGGCGCCAAATCTTCCTCAAGGCTTCGTACCAGTCTAAGTCAGGGAACGTTCTTTGTAAGGTGTACAGTCCGTCAAACTTTGTCAGGGCCCACAATTTATCTCTAATCAAATCTTCTGGCTGCCAGTGCTCTACTCCTTCTCTATCTTTATATGTCCGCTCATCCCAAAAGTGTGTGCGTATTCCCCTTGTTTCTATCTCCAAGTCTTGGTGAAAGGCCATACAGCTGAAGAAAACAGTAGTGCGCATGCAGTATATGGTGTCAATATAATAGCTCAATACTTCAATAAGGGTAATGTTGTATTATCTGGGTCAAACTTTTTACAATTCACTGAGTGGCCCAATAGAATGCAGACCCAAGTTTTAGGTGGATTTTTCCTGAGTATTCTCTTCTGCTGATTGCACAATATCCCTCCCTCGCTAAGCCTGCTTTCAGCCACTTTTGATTTCGTCCCAGGTCCACAAACCGTGTCTCTAGCCGTTGAACTCCTCAGCCTATTCATATGTACAACTCTTTTCCCTCACTTATTCTGTATGAAATTCCTCCTTCTAGGGGGATGTCTCTGCTCTTACTCACTCTTTCTTGGCACAATGCCCCCGCACACACACACACACCTCTCCACCACTCCAGAAAGCACTCAATCTTTTTCCACACACACACACACACACCCTTGCTCTTTTTAATTCCTCATCATCACCTGAGGGTCTACTGTTAAACTTCCTGCAATGAAACACTTCCACAACGTACGATCCTGCCCCAACTTCCACATGCTAATCCAAACTTCCGTGTATTGAGGACCTCTTGGGGTCATAGGCCACATTAAATTGACCCTAACCATGAGTTTCCCAGCTTCCTTTCTCAACAACTCTACTGCTGCCTCCGCGAACTCCCTTTCAAACCTATTTGGAAACCTATAGCCAATTCGCTTGAATGGTAGTGGACTGCTAAGACTTAGCTCTAATCCGCGAGTTTTTGCTCTTTCTGTGATGATATTGGGAACTTCCTCACTTAGTTCCTCCAGAACGGTAAAGTAAGCACTCACACGGTGTCGTCCCGTGTAGGCGGATACAAACACTTCCACCATTCAGGATCAATAGTGTCCTTCGATGTGCTACATCTTCACATGCACCCCATGGATGTCAAACCACACTTTCACGTCAGTAGAGGGTGGAACAATTATACGAGCGACAGATACACGTATTCATCCAATTCAATGAGTGCACAACAAATTGAGATGAAACATCAGCTCACACTTGGCACTAGGTCCTCACTTACGGTATGTGGACGCCCGCTTCACTATAAGATTTATTCTAAAGGCTATTCTGGTCCACACCATCACTACCCTTACTTTCCCTTCACTTCTCACGTAATGCACCTCTAAAACATATATATCAAACCTTAGTATGATTACATCCATGCACGGTGATTCCTTTACTCTCACAAAGACTTCTGCCTTATTTTCCCACTCTGTTGCAGTTCCTTTTCAACTTCAGCCCTATCATCCCCACCTGTTTCATATATCACAGTCCATATCAATGTGCGTGCATGTACACACTGGTTTTCCTATACTCTCACAGTAATAGTGTTAGTAGACAAAAGGTTAATACAGTGCTATTTACAGTGCGCACATCCAATCACCATTTATTTTCCTCATGCACTCACACTCACACAGCCCCTCGCACTCAACACACCCACACAATGCATTCAATACAATCAGGACAGACAACAGACAAAGGCCGACAGCAGGCCTGTCCTTATTTCTTAATCTTTTCTTTATTTTCTACCACCTGGATCCAGGACTTTTCTATTCAGCGCTTTTTCTCTTTATATTCTCTTTATCTCTTATTTCTCTTACACCTAGATCCGGGATTTTTCACTATATTTCTCTTTTCTTCTCTTATTTTCCTTTCACTACCACCCGGATCCAGGAATTTTACTCTTCTCTTTTATCACCTGCTACTTGACACTTATTTTTCTTTTTCCAGTGACGGTGTTCACATTCACAGAACTTACTATTCTGCTACTAAACGCCCCGTTTGCGTAAAAATAAGGTCTTTTTCACAGGAATTTCTCTCATACCACCTGGAACCCAAAAGGACTTTCGATCATACAGGCCTTTACACATTCATACATTTGACATCATCTAGTCTTTTCAATACAAAACATGCAATTTATCATGTCACTCTATGCGGTTTTAACTTACACTCACTCTGCCTCTCTGCCTCAACAGGTTGGAGCAGAGCTGATCCGACCCTGGGCCGAGCGCCTCCGCCTCCCCAGACCACACACAACTAATGCAGAAATTCGGTTAAACAGGCTTCTGCCTTACCTCTGTCCTAGTTGGATCCCGTGTCTGGTCCGTGGGCGGCGGCCGCAGCCTCAGGTCCCAGGTCTGGGGCTCTGCTGTTCTCTCGTTTTCTTTGAAATCACGTCGGGGTCACCAAAACAATGTGGAACAAAAAATTCTACTGTACTCACTACTAAAATCTGACTCCAGCTCCACACTGACCCGACAGCTCAGTCTAAGTGAGACTCATAGTTAGTAAGGCCTCAAAACTAAATAAGCCAATCAAGCAGACTAGATGAATGCAGATAAGAGATTTTATTTTGTAATCAGCGCTGACACAAGAATTGAGATGCTCACGCATGAACGTCCCAAAAACCTCTCTTCGGGGAACTCCAACTACAGCCTTTATATACATTTCCCTTATCTTCCCAATGCAATGCGTCACTGGTTCTTTGCCTAGACAATCCCACCCATCTTTCTTTTTTAGACTTTTTAGACTCTTTTTTACACCATTATCTTTGAACTTACAACTTTTCAAATACCATTATAATTAAAACTTCCCTACATCATTATATTAAAAATTGGGTGTTTCCGCCCCCACCAGTGGGATTGTCTTCGGCCTCACTCTTGCCAACACCTCATTCTTCTTCAGGAGACAGCATGGGTAAGTTCTCAGTCCTTCAGGGGCCAACACCCTTCTTTTATTACACTCTACACTTCACGGCTTTTCTGATTTATCCACTGTCTTCTACGTATGTACTCTAGATATTTCGCCTGGTACCACCATTGCCATCCAGCACGCGCTGCGTTTACTTCATGATGAGATCACTGCCGCTCCAGGTACCAGTGGAGCGAAGATTGACCATAATAATCTAGGGTGCATCTCTGCCATTGATTGGTCCAAGTTTGGAAAGCCTGGTACCGCAGAGAAGGCCTGCCAGACTGACATCATTCATACAACTATTTGTTCTTCAAAGCCCTTGCAGCCTGTGTGCAAGGCCCATGACAGGCCAACATGCCGTGTTAAACCTTATATTGTTCTTAAGCTCAAACGACCTAACGAGTAAACCTTACCTGAGAACTCACTCCTGCTGTCCCCCGATTATTTCACACTACATCAAACACACACCGCATACATATATCCTCATTTACAAAATTATCTCCCACACTACTCAGGCAGTGAGGGCTTAACAGACATACATGAGACAGCGAAGGTTAAAATTCACAGTGTATTTATTTGGTGCACATAGGGAAAAAAAGAATCTTTGAGTACAAAATTCAGTGAAAATAGAAAAAGGAGCAAAATAGGGAAAACATGGTTACACAGCCTTGGTTGATGGCTGAAAGGGGCTGAAAGGGGTCCAGGTACGGTGGAGCAGTGACGAGTGCAATGGCTTAGGGATGTCTTCTTCGGTCTCCAACAGCTTTGCCATGCTTCACTCGCTCCACACCGCAGCCATGTGCTCCTCTGCTATCCAAAACATTGATGGTGCTGAACCAGCACAGCCTGTTCAGGTTTTTTATCAAGAAGAAAAACCTTAAAACATGTATCTTCAATTCAGTAAAACTTTCAATATAACAGAACTGTCAAAATTTTTGTACAGTGCAGCTGGATTTCCTGTCACTGTGGGTTAGGGTTAGAGCAGAGTAGCATAGTGCAGAGTCTGATACAGTTGCAGAGTAGATGAACAAATCCCCCTTTTTTCTCCATGGACTTTAATGTTGAATCAGAAAAAAACACTTTAGTCTAAAGTGAACAGTTGTTTTATATGTCTGAAATTAGTTTAGCTCCTGAGATTAACAATGGCAAGGGTTAAATATTTGTGCAGTATGAATGATAGAAGAACAGGCAGAGCCTATATTACAGAAGGTGCTCTTGTACTTGTCAGACCATAAGATAACCAAGTTCGCCATCTTGTGTTCATCAAGAAACATATCTTTCTTTTCCTCTATTTATGCTATTTATATTCTTGAGTCTACAAAACTTTCCCTAGGTTCTACCTAGCTTAAACCTTGCCATTTTAAAAAACATGTCCCCACCAAGAGATGTCAGAGTGACCATTTTAGCAATTATAAAGGAAACCCAGCAAATCTGTACACTCTATAGATTACACTGAACACCTGCTTAGATACAGAACTGCTCTGAACAGCAGCTGGTCAGCGTATTTCTCTAATATCAATAATGCCAGCTGTAATAATTGATTTATTTTGAAGATGAGAGCCCGAGCTGCTTCTGTATATTTTCACGTTCGCCTAACACGCGAAAGGCCCCCGGTTCGAAACCGGGCAGAAACAACCCAAGGCTTTTGAGCTTTGCTTCAGTATGTGTCCACGCATCCTAATCGGCACCCTGAAGGTGACTGGAGCAGTTTCTCCACAATGTGATGCCTAGTTTGAAATGCGCTTTAGTGCATAGAAAATGAACAAGTGTATACTTCAAATCAAGCAGCGGTTAGGGGCTTTTGCTGCAGGCTGCAAGCCATCACTTACACCGCAATTGGAAATCGGAAAGAGCTCTCACCAAAGAACTCTGGCCAAAGCCTGTCAAATGCAACTGGTGGACTTTGCCGTTCCGTTTTGACTTTCGAGACCGGGCAGAAACAAGCCTTGAGCTTTGCTCCAGTAAGAGCCCACTTGTCCTAATCAGGACCCTGAAGGTGACTAGAGCAGTTTCTCCACTATGTGGTGCCTAGCTTCAAATGGGCTTTAGTGCATGAACAAGTGTTTGCTTGTTCGAGTCGAGCAACAAGTAAGGCTGTTTTTTTTTGGCCTCAGGCAGCAAGCAACCACTTAGAACACAAGTGGAAATCACTTGTGGAAAGACCTCTCACAAGCAGAGAAGCCTTCGTCACACTCTTGCCAAAGCCTGCTAAACACAGCTGGCGGACTTTCCTGTTCCGTTTGCCTTTTCAAGGGCGGCCCTCGTACATTTGCCACGCTCCAACATGCGGCTTAAATGTAGTGCGTTGGCCGGGAATCGAACCCGGGTCAACTGCTTGGAAGGCAGCTATGCTCACCACTATACCACCAACGCCTGAGGCTGCTCGCTCATTACTCGGTTGAAGGAACACTTAAGCCTTTGCGTTGATCGATTATTTATTTATTTACTTACTTTGCGGTTCCCCTGCCGAATGGAAACACTTTCCTTCGCTTCTGTTTCTGTAGTGTAGTGGTTATCACGTTCGCCTCACACGCGAAAGGTCCCCGGTTCGAAACCGGGCAGAAACATCTTTTGGCGGTCTGGGGCTTGTGCTTTGCGTCGAATTAGACTCGAGTTTTGCGCTCTGTAGCACCCGTGCCTTGGGAACAAGCTGAAACTGAGATCCGGCCCCACTCCCACATAGTTTCTGTAGCGTGACTGTTTTCACGTTTTCTGCTCATTTGCACTGGCGAACAAAAGTCTTGATATTGTCTTTTTTTTGTTTTCTTTTTTTGGTTTAATTGATTTATTTTGAAGATGAGAGCCCGAATAGCTTCTTTGTAGTTTCTGTAGTGTAGTGGTTATCACGTTCGCCTAACACGCGAAAGGCCCCCGGTTCGAAACCGGGCAGAAACAACCCAAGGCTTTTGAGCTTTGCTTCAGTATGCGTCCACTCATCCTAATCGGCACCCTGAAGGTGACTGGAGCAGTTTCTCCACAATGGGATGCCTAGTTTGAAATGCGCTTTAGTGCATAGAAAATGAACAAGTGTATACTTCAAATCAAGCAGCGCTTAGGGGCTTTTGCTGCAGGCCGCAAGCCATCACTTACACCGCAATTGGAAATCGGAAAGAGCTCTCACCAAAGAACTCTGGCCAAAGCCTGTCAAATGCAACTGGTGGACTTTGCCGTTCCGTTTTGACTTTCGAGACCGGGCAGAAACAAGCCTTGAGCTTTGCTCCAGTAAGAGCCCACTTGTCCTAATCAGGACCCTGAAGGTGACTAGAGCAGTTTCTCCACTATGTGGTGCCTAGCTTCAAATGGGCTTTAGTGCATGAACAAGTGTTTGCTTGTTCGAGTCGAGCAACAAGTAAGGCTGTTTTTTTTTGGCCTCAGGCAGCAAGCAACCACTTAGAAAACAAGTGGAAATCACTTGTGGAAAGACCTCTCACAAGCAGAGAAGCCTTCGTCACACTCTTGCCAAAGCCTGCTAAACACAGCTGGCGGACTTTCCTGTTCCGTTTGCCTTTTCAAGGGCGGCCCTCGTACATTTGCCACGCTCCAACATGCTGCTTAAATGTAGTGCGTTGGCCGGGAATCGAACCCGGGTCAACTGCTTGGAAGGCAGCTATGCTCACCACTATACCACCAACGCCTGAGGCTGCTCGCTCATTACTCGGTTGAAGGAACACTTAAGCCTTTGCGTTGATCGATTATTTATTTATTTACTTACTTTGTGGTTCCCCTGCCGAATGGAAACACTTTCCTTCGCTTCTGTTTCTGTAGTGTAGTGGTTATCACATTCGCCTAACACGCGAAAGGCCCCTGGTTCGAAACCGGGCAGAAACAACCCAAGGCTTTTGAGCTTTGCTTCAGTATGCGTCCACTCATCCTAATCGGCACCCTGAAGGTGACTGGAGCAGTTTCTCCACTATGTGTGACTCGAGTTTTGCGCTCTGTAGCACCTGTGCCTTGGGAACAAGCTGAAACTGAGATCCGGCCCCACTCCCACATAGTTTCTGTAGCTTGACTGTTTTCACGTTTTCTGCTCATTTGCACTGGCGAACAAAAGTCTTGATATTGTCTTTTTTTTGTTTTCTTTTTTGGTTTAATTGATTTATTTTGAAGATGAGAGCCCGAATAGCTTCTTTGTAGTTTCTGTAGTGTAGTGGTTATTACGTTCGCCTAACACGCGAAAGGCCCCCCGGTTCATGCATGGTGTCCTATAAGAGGCTTCAATCCAAGGACCCACCCTACTCCCAGCATTCCTGGGATAGGCTCACGGTTGGAGCTTTGATTTTCAGAGGTTATTTGGTGAAATACACCATGGGATTTGCACCTCCTGGGACCTCTCGATAAACAAGCTTCCAAATGAGAACCAAGCAGCCGGCACTCCAAGTTTCCATTAGTTTTGTCCCACTCAGGCTATTCCATGTAACATTTTAACAATATAGGAAGGGCTCATCTGGGATCTCTCACACCCAAAGTGAGAATCATAACTCTAGACCAATGAGCCAGATTGCCCTGGACAGGGAACTTGTGCACTGATGCAATTTCATTGTACCCTGCAAATGTACATCTTCCTGTTCTATGGGCTCATGCTAAACTTTTCAGTTGATGACTATTGTAATAATTTCACTAACTCCATTTTGTTGGAAAGGAGACATCAACAAGCAGTGTTCTTGGGGATGTGCCCAAAGAACAGAAAGGAATGAAAGGAAGCCAATATTAAGTGGCAGGACCTTGGTTCATTTCATGCAAACAATCAACATTAACTAAATACAAATTAATTTCTTTTCAATAAGTAGCACTGGTTTCAGTAGAGATGAAAATACTTACACAAATAGTGACAATGTGCAAAGCTTCATGTACATGTACAATCTCAGTACTTTTTCCACACCTGTGATAAGGTATATTCCAGTGGTGGGCTGTGCATTTCACACCTAGGCCTTCACTGGTGTCCTTCCTGAATTAATCCACCTCTATACCATCATTATGACGCCACGGCAATAGATACTAATCAACCTTTAAATAGCAAAGTATATATTCTCTGATTATCCAATTAAAGGACGGGAAATTGCTGACGTAATTGTATGCCTGATAGATGGCCCCAGTGACACCAACTCGAAATCTGATTGGTTAATTTAACAATTCCATTGCCATTTATTTTAAGCTACGGGCGCCTGCACTATTGATTCTGAAGGCCTTAAGGCAGATTTCTTTCACCCTGGCAACACATGATGTCAGCCAGTGACTGAAATATGATTGGATAAATACTCTCATCATAAATATACACTACTGGAAGCAGCGCAACCAAGAGAAAAGCTATGAAATGTAGAGAATAGACAATTGGGAATAATTTAGTACACTTTCATGGAAAAATATATTAAATATATTAAAATGCAAGTCAGTGATTCAGATCACTGCTGTTTAGGCCAGCAGAGAAGGCCTTGCTGGCACTGACGGCCCACCACTGGTGTATTCCCTCCTTATGCCTAGTGTGTCCATGATAGATTCTGGAGCCACAGTGACTCTGATTAGGAAGATTAATGAATGAACCCATTGTGGAATTCAGTTATGTAATGATACACATGTAAATACATAATTAGTCATATTAACATGTTTGTGTTGTAGCCTGGGAATTATGCACTGTTGGCAAAATTTCCCGTCTTCTGTTTAGGTCAGTAAAACATTTTAAAACTTTATCTACTGCCATCTGTACAGAGTGTGTAAGCTCTTCTCTCTGGCAGTACAGGTCCATCACAGACATAATTAAACTGAACAAAGTGACATTTATAGAATGAGAAATGCAGCATAACTAACCAGGTTTTAGAAATCTTTAGGCAGACTGACTGCATTTACTGTCATGGACTGCTGGACAGTTCCCTGTCAGGACACCAGAGGGTGGTCTGGCAGGGTTTAATTATGTTCCCATGTGTTTTTGTTAACGTTGTATGCACCCTACCACCCCACTGCTGCACACCTGTTCCTTACTTTTCAATGACTTTATCAGTACCTACTGCTTCTGATTCAGTATCTTCTGCTCGGCCACTGATACAGTACGCATTGATCAGTATAAGTGTGTAGTATAAATACAATATTGATATTCTTCATCTGTCATGTTGACATGGTGACCTGCAACTGCAAATCTGTAACAGTCTGCCAGTTAGAGCACCTGAACTTATTTTAATGATATTTATGGCTTTTGTCTGCATTTTGATGACATTTGGAAGTCCAAGACAATGGAGGCACCAGACAAGTGCTTTTTTTAAATCAAAATACATAAGTATCATCATCATCAAGCACACTGCATAAAATTTACCTCAGGTTTGATTCCCTGACTCCCCTGTCCTCCACAAAACCTTTAAGAGAACAATGGGGAAAATGCCATTGGGATATTTTCTGCAAGGTTGACAATGTTACTTTGGGACACCTTTGAAAATATTATTCTCCTTCCCCAGATTATATTACACCTCTTAAATTAGACACTTCTGAATGTTGTGAATCCCCAAACAAGTTGTACAATATTGTGCCTCTTAGAATACATGACAAATCCTAATTTGTGTTTGTACATATACATGAATGAAAATTCATTCGAATTAATCATGGGGAAAAACTGCAGCAAAGTACAATGAATTAAATTTTAAACAGTACACACCACCAACAAGTGACACAGTGTCTCTTTATTTTATTCTCTTTCTTCAGCTGCATATGTTTCCACAAATGTCTTTTGTGTCTGTGGTTAACTGATAAGTTGCTAAAGGAAGTATCTTTGATATTAAACGTTGAACTTCAAATGAATTATTTCATAGGTTTTTGTACAGTCTCTCAGTGACTCTGTATCACTGTGCTACTACTGTAAGAGCACAGTGATAGAGTGCAGAATCTGAGATCTGCAGATGTTTGATAGTGAGTTCAGTAGAGTCTGGGGATGTTTCTGCATTGAATCGAGAGCCAGAGGGGTTGCGCTGAGCTGAACTTGCTGACTTTTCACCTTTAAGCAGTAAAAACTGTGGTGCGCTGTTAGGATATTGTCTGTACCAGTAAAGCAGAATGCTATCACTGCTTGATTCATATGAACATCTCAGAGTAACAGTGTCTGTTTCCTTCCCCACAATGTTGACATCTTTGTCCTTCGGCCAAATTTTATCAGCAGAACTGCCTGTTGTATTGAAAAATGATTAATAAAGATATAATACAAATATCGAAAAATTCTAAAAATGTTTTTTGTGTAACACCAAAAACACTGACATTAAAAATAAATGAATTAATTCTATGAATATTAGTTAATTCCATTAATGAATTGATGAACTGATGAAAATTACCTGTAACTAGAGTGAGAATCAGTGGTATGTATCTCACTATGTACAGTAAGTTGTATAGTTGATCCATTTCTGAACACAGCTCTGTGAGGATTCTGTATAATAGTGCTGTATGTGCTGAACTTTACACGTCTCTAGAAGGCCACACCCAAGAAGTGATGCTGCTGTAGTGTAGAGTCATTAATATGTCTGTGTTGTATTTTAAGATTCATCATCTATACCATACTATAAGCCTTTATCTGTTTGTGTGTTTTTTTAATTATTTGTACATTTATAAATAATTATGATAATTTCCTATGACAAAAATCATAGGAAACTGGATCCATGAGTAAACTGGATCCAATCTCTCATAAGTAAATTTGCTGTGTCTGTTCCCAAAAGGTAATTAAATTCAGTTCACTTCATTTTCATTCATATCACTTTTAACAATAGACACTGTCTCAATGCAGCTTTACAGAAATACAGAAATTCAGAATAGAAATTACAAAGTTGAAAATTAACTTTACCCCTAATGAGCAACTCTGAGGCAACAGCGGCAAGAAAAAACTCTGTGAGACGATATGAGGAAGACTCAAATGTGAACCCATCCTCATCTGGGTGATACCAGAGAGTGTGATTATGAATAAATTACCTTCTAATTGTATATTATCAAACATTAAAAGCAGCAGAGGAGATGATCAGATCCACTTGTTTAGTTTTATCATCAACTTTAGCAGACAGACGTGGTGGCATAGGGATTTACCTTTTACCCTCCTTTCTGAAAAGGTCAATGATAACTTACCTAATGAAAGCCACAGACACATGAATATAACAGTGAACATGATGAATGGTGTTAGTAAAATGACAATATTCTGAGGTCTTTCTGTACTCTATTATATTAATATTTCAGAGGTTCATGTCTCCACAAAGTGTGACATTCTCCATTCCACTCCCTGTATTCCAGAGATAGGCTCCAGGTTGGAGCTTTAATTTTCAGAGGTAATTACAGTGGGATTTGAACCTCCTTGGACCTCTGGAGAAACAAGCTTCCAAGCGAGAACCAAGCCAGCAGTGCAAGTTTCCATTAGTTTTATCCCAACCACTCTATTCCATGTAAAACCGGGGCTTGTCCGGGATTTGAATCCGGGACCTCTCGCCCCCTAAGCGAGAATCATACCCCTAGACCAACGAGCCAGGTCAGCCCCGCTACCTTGATGTGCGCCAATGAAGGTTCACTGTACTCTGTAACTGTATGACCTTCTTGCTCATATGGACTGGGGTCCGAGTAAAAGGAACTCGGTTACACAAAGTCAAGTTAACAATAAAGTGAGGCTCCTGTGGGATTCAAACCTTTTTGGAATCCAGACGCTAAGTGTGAACCAAGTAAGCAGCTCTTGCCATTGGGCCAAATATATCATTTACAGGGTTGTTACTGTAGTCTTAGATTTCTGTTCTTGGTGAACAGGAATGAAACCCGATGTGGTCTTTAGCTGTTGTAGCTCATCTACCTCAAGAATTGATTATGGGGCACTATTTCAGTAGAGCTTATTTATTTCCTGATTGTGTGATGGAAACTGTGTTTTTATTTTCCAGAGTTCTTATTCTTAGTTATACATACTTTCAGGTATCCAGTAATTCTCAAAAATATATTAAAGACCCTTCAAAGACACACATGATGAACACATTAAATCTCATTCTCAGTAAAATAAACAAACAAACAAACATAAAATAAAAATAAATCAAATCAGCTGCTTGTCCAAAGAGTTGTACAATATGCACATTTTTATTCCTAGAACAGAATCAAATTCCAGCATGTGATCTTTACACTGTCATTAAGTAAATAAACCATCAAACCTGCCACTATTGTTTATGAGAACTGCACTTAATACTGCAGAGGGAGTGAACATGTGGCTTCTTCAAACACACACCTAACTTTTCTATCTGTATTTGGATTCACTTAGAATGTTTTGTCTATTAAATTCAAATAAAGTATTCATACATGGTTATATACATACATTTCTATTGGATCAATAATCAGAATGCTGATGTTATGCATAGCTTCCAGTCTTTTCTTCTTATTGTGATTCTTTAACACTTTCATGTTTGAGGTCTCTGTAGGTTTTTGGACAGTGAAGTTGACTTTCCTGTCACTGTGGGCTGCAAGGCGCAGTAGTACAGTGCAGAGTCTGATACTGAAGCAGGCGAGATCTCCAAATCCACACGCTTCAGACTCTTATGAACTTTAGCAGACAAATGAGGATGAGGAGTATCACCTGTCTGATTCCCTCCCGATTCCGTCAACAGAACGAGGAATTCTGGTGCTGCGTTGGAATATTGTCCATACCACTGTAGATTGTTCATAGAAACAGTGTATTTATAATCACAGGAGAGTGTAACTGCTTGCTCCTCTTTACCATAGACAGCAGAAGATGTTGGAGTAATGCTGTCCTGTGTGCTCTCACCTGAAGAGGACATTTATTTCAGAATATTATCATTTTATATTATACAGTATACATACAGTACATGCTTACAATCTAAAACACTCACACATGGAAACATTTCTTTACTAGTTAAAAAACATTTAAACATGATATATGGGGATAAATAAAATATAAGCTTACCTATGAACATGGTAAAAAACAGAAACACAGAAAACCATCATGTTTTAATTTCCTCTGTTCTTCTGAAAGTTTCCTTTTTATGTTATTGTAAATGTCCGGTTTACTTCTACTGTCTTCAGTGAAGCATCTAAGCATTTCTTGTGTACAAAGCCTCAACTGTAGCTTCCCTCTGTTTTAACCAATCAGAGTGCAGGATTTGCCACATTATGTAAAATACACACACATGTTCTAAAAGAATTTAATGAGCAAAAGATTCATATATTTAGTTCCTGTATTTCCTATTTCTATGAACATAAACCTTTTCTAATCTACAAAATATATTGTTGCAATTACAAACAATTCTTATTGTGAAATTAAATTCTTCAGCAGATTTATAGTACACCCTTAAAGTCTAAACAAAACACCAGAGGTACTGTAGTGATTGATAGGATTTTAAAAAATTCCCCATAAAATTATAACAATATAAAACCCCTAAGAAGGTGGTGTTTGAGAGCATGTGCACAAATACATAAGCATCTTGTATTAAGCTCAAGATTCTGCAGTAATTCAAGTGTTTCAGTCGGACTGCACTCCACACACCATGTATCTGTGCTGAAGCTTTGTTCAGGTTTAATGTTCATGGCTACTTTAACACTCCACATGGTTCTGTTGTGTCCAGGTCCAATCAGGTTCAGTTCTAGAGTATTTTCATGTCATGTACTGCCATCTGCAGGAGCTGAATTTAAATAGACATATACATTATTTACATCAAGAACCATCAATATATTTAAAACAAAAGTATTGCTCACCACGCTGGGAATAGTTCACAGTTTCAATTCACAGATTCATTTGGAATCATTACAGCATTTCAGCATATCAGAACACAAGAATAACCCGTCTTTTTCTTTTTTATCTGTATTTCTGACATTAACCTAGACAAAAACAAGTCCTCAGATTCAGCATCCTTAAAGAGACAAATTTGCTGGTGTGCTTGTGATTATTGTCCTTTAATATGACCCAGTTTCAGCACAACATAAGCTCATGGACAGTCTTACATTTGTCTCAAGAATATTCTAATATAAAGTGGAGATCATCAATGTCCAAATGATTAAAAGTTTTCTAGAGCCTGTGGCTGCAAAACAACCGAATCCTCACCCCTCCACCACCATGACACTTGGTATGAGGTGTTTGTTGTGATAAACTCTGTTTGACCTTCACCAAACATGAAACTATGAATAATGATTAACCATCAGTCCAAAAAAATATTGTTCCTGAATTTGTTAAGATGCTGCCATGTTTTTTTGGAGAGAAAGGGCTTCTTCCTCTCACCTCCTCCATGAAAGCCATATGTGGAGGCAGGACTGAGGTGGAGCACAGGTTTGTGAATGGAAGGTGGTGCAGGGAAGAGTAAGTGCTGTTTCCACAGGTCAGGGTCATAACACTTAAGACCTGGGAAATGCAACTGTGAATGGATTTTTGCTGATCCATTTAAAATTTGGCAGACATTGTACATCCATTTAACTGAAAATACAAATGTTAATACACAATTTCCATTTTCATTTCATTTTCACTCAATCTTGATGAATTTCATTATGATCAATAAAAGGAAAGCAAATTTGACTAACACTTTCCTTATTCATCCATTTTAACTTCTTGTAACTATACAATGGAATTATGGTCTGGAGTGCTCACATTTTGTTCTGGATCTTAGTTCACATTTGGTAAAGTAACAAACATTTATACACACACAGGAATAATAAACACATGAAAGAATAAATAAATGTATGAATGGAAAAAAATTACAGGATATATAATTATAGGATATTGTTTGTACCAATAAAGCAGAATGTTATCTCTGCATCACTTATATGAACATTTCAGAGTAACAGTGTACTGAATAAACAAAAAGTAACCATGTGCCTTTATCATGAATTAACTTGAATGAATCACAGAACCAGATAGGATCTTGCGCATGCGCGGTCAATACGAAATGAACGAATCTCTCCCGAGTCATATTACGGATTCATTCAAAATGAACGAATCTTTCACGGAACCGAATCGGAGCCACAGAGGCCAGCTGTACGCCAACTGCATCCTGTTAAAACGTAAAAAACAAAAAAATCTCTGTAATTCACTTATGGTGTTCTAGATGGCTACTTAATTTACACCTTAACACGAAGCAGGATGTAAGCCTAAACATGTCCTGTTCTCCAAAAAAGATGACGTACTGTACATTTCCTCCCGCCGCCCCATCATAAGTGCTTCTTCTCATCGCAGTTTCATAATAACACATCTAACATTCTGTCACGTTCCTTACAGTAAAAACAGCTTGAGTAAAATAAAGGAAAGGTTTGTTTACCGGTTAAAAGGTTTGCATTACTCATTACGATATTTATCTTAAACGTCAGAGAGACCCTGATGTTTCTAGTGTTTTTTTGTTCTGCTGTAGGTACTTGTGCTCTGAGACTCTGGGACTCAGAGACTGAGGGAGATGTCTGTTGTTCTGTATCTGCAGGAAATTGAATCGTTTTTGGGATTTTCTGGCCCAGAAAAGATCCTAGGTGATTTGCACCCCCATACCTCAGACCAGCAGAGGAGTAATTTCTCAAAATGCCATGGTAATGCAAAATTATTAGTAGATCTACTTTCAATATAACAAAACTGTGTCAGTGTTTTTGTACAGTGCAGCTGGATTTCCTGTCACTGTGGGCCTCAGAGCACAGTAGTATAGAGCAGAGTCTGATACAGCAGCAGAGGAGATGATCAGATCCACTTGTTTATCATCAACTTTAACAGACATTCTTGATGGATTGTTGGGACTGATTGGTGTTCCTCTTTGGTGAATATACAGAAGGAACTCAGGTTTAGATTTTGAATATTGCCTGTACCAGTGGAGGTAGTTGTTTGCTGAACTTGTGCTGGGTTTGTGTGTGCAGGTCAGAGTAACATCATCACCTTCATCTACAGCTTCAGGAGTGAAACGTGGTTCTATTGAATCTGCCATGGAGTCACCTGTCATAGAGAAGAGAACATAAAGCATTTAACCTTGAAATAATCAACAGGAAATACTTAAGTCAGACCCACACTCTGCATTTTCACACTGCATCACCACACAGACTAATATTTAATATAATATAGTTAATATTTTGTAATAATAAAAAGTCAATGTTAACTCACCTAGTGAAATCCACAGATACATGAATATAACAGTGAACATGATGACTGGTCTTAGCTCAGTGAAAATAGTGGAGATCTTTCTGTAATCTAATATGTTAACACCATAAAGCTTCAAAATTGCTCCACCCCACAGCATCACATGACAGTGTCACCAATGTTGCTGTCAGATTGTTGATTCTTACTGAAACATCCTGGCTTTACATTCAGCCTCATATGGGGAACCTGTCCAGAGCACATTTAAGTAAACACATACTGAAAGCAGGAGTTCAGGTTACTGTCAGTTTGTGTGCAGTTTTACATCATCTCCAAAAACATGACAGTAGGACATTTTTCTAAGAGAAATAATGCTTTTGTATGAATGAGTGTGTGAAAGGGTAAGTATATTTGTTTGTATATGGAGCTCTCCAAAGGGTGTTTTCCTACCTCATGTGAACAAAGTTCATACCATATCAACCATGACCATGACAGAATCCCCCAAAAGGGCATGTAACTTTCTCTAAAGCGTTGGGAGAACTTCTTTCAGTATAACAAAACTGTGTCAGAGTTTTTGTACAGTGCAGCTGGATTTCCTGTCACTGTGGGCTCCAGAGCACAGTAGTATAGAGCAGAGTCTGATACAGCAGCAGAGGAGATGATCAGATCCACTTTCTTACTCGTTTTATCTTGCTCTTTGTTAAGTTTTATGGACAATCGTGGATGAGGTGGTTGAGCCTCAGTGACATATTCACTGCTTTCATCAATCAGCAGCAGAAACTCAGGTCTTGATCCAGGTTTTTGTCGATACCAGTGGAGTCTGTCAACTGATCCAGTATATGTGCAGGACAGTGAGATGTTGCTGCCTTCCATTGAAAATACATTGGTTTGACCTGGTTTAATGTTATTGTCAGCAGCCTCTGCTATAAAAACATTACAACAATATTTTGATTATTTTAATCATAAATGACACATTTCACATGAAAAATTGTGTCTTCTTATTTAGAAAAAATAATATTTTGTGTGCAGTGTATATGACTTACCAACATCAGCAAGAGTGAAAAACACCACGAAGAGGAACAACATTGTTTTCCTGAGTGTTTAGTTCAAACCTCTAGCTTTAGAAATGAATGTCAGTGTTACTATTTGATGTACATCTCCACCTCTAGCTCCACCTACTTGTATTTATGTATATTCATGATAACTGTTCTATACTGTATACTGTTTATATAAATCTGTAGAAATGTTTTTGTATTAAGGTCCTAAGCCATGGATTCACTCGTACCATTTACTCAATTTTCCTGTGATATTTTGACATTGTTAGTTACATCACTTGTTTTTGGATCTCTCTCTCTCTCTCTCCCTCTCTCTGCCTCTCTCTCTCTCTCTCTCTCTCTCTCTCATTAATAAAATGAGATGGACATTCAGTAAAGTCCTTTCTTTAGTAGGTGGTGTTTGTGACTGCACTGTGTGACACTGGTTTTGTTGGTGTGTAAACTAAACCCATCACTGGGTCACACGGTTATCACAGTGTTTTGCATAGTGCTACTTTCCATTAGTAATTTTACAGATTGTTCTATTGCCTAATTGTTCTGTGAAATTCTATCTAAGACAGTTTTACTGGATTAAATGTACTTAGCAGTGGTATTTATTGGTTTTGTGTGTAGAAATCTGTTTTGTGTATTTACCTTCCTCTGTGTGTCATTTGTACAGCAGAAGGTGGCTTATTGTTAGAACCATTAAAAGAATAAGGTTTATTTGAGAATACAGAAGAAATATTCACACAAAAGTATGTCTTCATAACCCCCATATATTTCTCTTTAAATACTGCTGAATTTGTCATTTTCATGTTTGAAAGCAGCTATAAAACTCAACTCCACTGAATTGGCCATTAAGAATGTCATTTGACTCTGATCTGACTTTGATTTTAATGTAATTGATATAGACATCTGCTTAATAAAGCCACTGTGAAAAAATTAGTTTAGCTGATGGATCCAGGCACAGCAGCTGCACTTTGCAGTTCACAGAAAAGTATTGATTCACCCCTAATTATTAACAGTAGTACAGATTTATTATCAAATATAATTAAGATCATCTGTGACTTGGGGCCTGAAACAAAAATCTGACTGAGTTTCCTAAACAGACAGGTTTTTTTTTTTACAAGTTCTGCAGATGCAGGGTCTCAGAGGGTAACAGACATATTCCCAAAACCCACAACAATTAAGTGCTGAAGTATTTCAATCAGTGTCAAAAACACACTGGGAAATCAAACTAGTGGACATTCTTATTATTCAAGACTCAAGACCAAAGTAAACCTGCACAGAAACATATGTTGAACACGTCAGATCTCAAGCACAATAAACACAGAAATAACTGTTCATCAAAGAATTCATATTTTAGAATTAATATTAATAAAGCTGCCACCACTGGCTATGAGAACTGCACTTAGTGCTGTGGAGACTGAGTGAACATGTGGCAGCACAGTGAGAGTCTGGAGTGGAGCAACCATTTCCATTTCAAGTAGAACTTGTGATTTCAAGTGCTATTTTATAATCTGCCAAATAATGAAGAGTGAAGTCTTCAGTTCACTAGTGTTACATTAAAAATCAGCACCTTAAAATACTTAAATACATATTGTTAGTAAACCTTGTGTTATATTTTATTACATCAGGAGAATAACAAAATAACACCATGAGCATTAGCAAAAATATTTTTTTTATTAAATATTAACATTTATTTTTAACGGATCTATTCTTCTCTGGTTATTCTTCTCTGGTTATTAATAAGCATTAGCAACATATCCAAGACGATCATTGTTGATATTCAAGCAAATGAACGTCAAAGTCTGAGAATTAAGAAAGAAAAGTGTATTTGAATGAAACAGGTAAACATCTCCCCCTGCTGAGAAAAAAACAAATGCAGCTTGACTTTTTGTACAGTCTGTTTGAGTTTTGTGTCACTGTGGGCTCCATGGTGCAGTAGTACAGTGCAGAGTCTGATACTGCAGCAGGAAAGATCTCCAGATCTACTTTCTTGTCCTTTTTATGAACTTTGGTGGATAGTCGTGGGTCATGTTCAGATTTAGTGACACCATCTGAGGATTTATGAATCTGCAGGAGATATTCTGGTTCTGATTGAGGTTTTTGTCGATACCAGTAGAGATAGTTAGCTGAGTCATCATATGTGCAGGTCAGTGTGATGTTGCTGCCTTCACTTGAAGATATGATGGTTTGTTCTGGTGTAATGCTGCTGTCAACAGCACCTGCTGTAAAACATTACAACAACATAAACATTTCTACTTTCATTGTGTAAGTTAATTAATCATGTTTAGGTATCAGGTCAAATTTCCAGCATTCACCTAAAGTTTGTGTATAATATAAATGACTTACCAATGTTTTTAACAACTATGAAAATAAAGAAGAGTAACATGACTGTTGTGTCTCTCTTGCAGTAGGTATAAATGGCAGGATCTCTGTGAAACTTTCTAAACTGTATCTTACCACATCTAGCTCCACCCACTTTTACTCATAGTCATGTCAGTTCTGGTATCATATGTAATAAATCCATTGTTTAAGTTAATTGACTGAAACAAGCAATGAATTTTCATAATATATTTTACGTCATGTTTAAATCTGTTAAGGCTGATTTTTGCTAAATTTAATGATAATTTTAAGCAGTTCACTAGAATAAGACACCCTTTATTAATCTCATATTGTGTCTGTAGTTTAATAACTGCATTCAACCATATATTTAAATTAATTTAAGTTATTCTGTAGTGCTACATGCTACACAATGTAATTAATGCTATGAGCCTCCCCTTGATAAAGCACTCCCTAAATAAAATGTTTCACTATGCTGGAGTAAACAAATACTTGACTAAATGAGTCCCATTTGTCTCAGAAGGTATGAATACCATCTAAATTTGAAAAAGTCTTACAATATGTACAAATTCAGCTAACAAATAACTGAAAAAAGTTTCTTTTCATCATTAATGCTATAGACTAGCACTGGTTCCAGTAGCCAGCATAAAAAATAGGCGTACACAAAGAGTAACAATGTACAAGGCTTCATGATGTGTGTTAGTGTCCATGTGCTTGATTCTCAGTACTTTTTCCACTCCTGTGATATGGTGTGTTTCCTCCTTGTGCCTAGTGTGTCCATGATAGATTCTGGAGCCACCGTGACCCTGATCAGGATAAAGTCTTTACTGAAGAAATGCAGCATAACTAACCAGGTTTTAGACATCTTTAGGCAGACTGACTGCATTTACTGCTAGATTTGTTAATATGGGTCTTTATCAAGCACAATCTTTTTCATAATGTTTGAGTGTTTTCCAGAGTTTATTCACAGTAATATCTGATGGATTTTCTCAGAAGCTACACATGTAGTACATATACTACACCATAACTCATGCATTGGTAAACTGCAGTTTTCTTTCATTCAACTTTCCTTTAATTTTATCCAAAGTAAGGTATTATTTACACAATTCCACAGCTGCCTGGCATACATCAGCATAAAAGTGAGTTTACATTCTTTACACTGAATAACAAAATTAAAATACAGAATATGTTTACAAGTACGTTATTTATTTAAAAAATATCAATGTCAAAAAAAAATCACAATCTCTCAGCTTTGACTGCTTTCCAGAATCAAATACATGGAGACACGAAACTCTGGTATATAATCACCTGCAGTAGCAGTGAAATTGCAGGACAGAATGACATAATTATCTTCCAAGACATGCTCTTCTGCTATAAGATGCTCAGTCATTTACATTGATGTGCTCCCTGTGGAAAAAAGAGAAAAGAAAAATGTAAAAACTGAATGAAATATTAAAAAATGTAATTATTCTATTAAAACGAACATACCTAGTAGAAGTATTAACAGAATAAGATTAAAGAGCAGCATGTATTTTGAGTGCAGTGATAGCTTTGCTCAACACAGCTGACCTGAAAGCAGTAGCAGGCTTTATTCATTATTTTACCCTGAAAACACCTAATGTGACCGACAGGCTCACTCACCACTCCATCTGAGGTTTTATATGAAAAATAAATGATCAATACAGGACACTTGAAGCATATTTTTACAAATATTTTTATTTCACTTTAAACTCAAAATATCTCTTTAAACCACTGTGTCCAAAGGATTACATGGTGGACAAGATAACTTTGTTCACTCAAGAGAAAAGAAGGATTGGAATTGATTATTGGTGTATGATATAAAATTATGGGTGTCCATATCATCATTTTCTATTCATTCTGTCACACATAATGGAAAGCTTTCTTTAGCTGCTTAAGACTGCAATAAAATTACAAATCATATACAATCTATTTTTATGCAATGCATGATATCTGAAAGTACTATGTGTGTATGATTGAAGAAAGGGTATAGCCTATATCATTGTGTTATTCATAATCAAATAAATCTACATCTCTGGGGTATGTGAGTAGGAACTAGTACTAGTATTGTACTTAGCCCATGATAAACTAACTGACTTCGCCTTCTTGTGAAGAAAGGAGCCACTAGCACAAGTTAGTTTCTTAAGTCCTGTGTGTGTTTTCTCCAGGTTATCCAGTTTCCTATCACCTTCTAAAAACACGACAGTAAGTGGATTGGAGACACAAACTTTTCTCAGTTAAAAGAACATTCTCACTATAACCACATTTCACTGACAACCAGAAACTCATAAAAAATTCATTTTGTATTTATCTAATAGTTATGTTTTGCTACTTAAAGATGTCCTGTGTGACTTCATTAAACAGTTTATTCTGAGTGGCTGAATGAGCAGAATGTTCCACCAATCAGGCATAACATTATGACCACCTGCCTAATATCATGTTGGTCCCCCTTTTCCTGCTAAAACGGCCCTGACCCGTCATTCACTGTGTATTCTGACACCTTTCTATCAGAACTCACATTAACTTCTTCAGCAATTTGAGCAACTGTAGCTTGTTTATCAGATTGGACCACATGGGCCAGCCTTCGCTCCAACCACTGTTCCTTCCCTGGACCACTTTTGATAGATACTGACCACTGCAGACCGGGAACACCCCACAAGAGCTGCAGTTTTGGAGACGCTCTGATCCAGTCATCTAACCATCAAAATCTGGCCCTTCTCAAACTCACTCAAATCCTTACACATGTCCATTTTTCCTGCTTCTAACACATCAACTTTAAGGACAAAATGTTCACTTGCTGCCTAATATATCCCACCCACTAACAGGTGCCATGATGAGGAGATCATCAGTGTTATGTCACTGGTCATAATGTTATGCCTGGTCGGTGTATACACTCATTAAATGTAGAGCTGTGAGGCTATTTTGTTTAACATCAGTTCATTAGAACAGTATGTAGGTTTTGTTGGTCATGTACTATACAAAATGCACAGGACTAACACATTAATGAGTAAGAAAATGGAAAGGAGAATCTTTTTCTCTGTTAGCTTTGCTATCACTCTGTCCCTCTTCTCTCTCTGCTCTTTTTCCTGCTTTCACCAAAAGAGCCTGAGCTGCATCTACCAACATAATATAAAGAAAGCATTTCCACAGAATGAATGAATCATGTGTAGTACATTGTCTACAGTCTAGTTGGGTTTCCTGTCACTGTGTGCACCAGAGTAGTACAGTTTAGAGTCTGTCACTGCTGCAGAGGAGATGAACAGATCCACTTTTTTCAAACTTAATGAACAATCATGGATGATGTTGTATGGCTGGTGTTACATGTTCACTAGCTTCATTAATTAGCATCAGAGGCTTTGGTCATAATGCAGGTTTTTGTGAATAGGTTTGCTAGGATTTACTAGGTTTTTGTTTGCTATGAGACACATTGCATGATCACACCAACTATACCTTATAAATAATATAAACAGCTGCTTACTGTCCTAATAAATGATCATTAACTCAGAAATTGGAATAGAAAAGCTATACTTGTATTCAGGCTGTATAGGTAACAAGTTTGATCATTTCAAATTATTGTATGAGTGCAGCATTTGATTCTGCAAGCTACTGTTATAAACAGACATAGCTAATGTTAGCTTGCAAGCTATATTCTCACAGTTATATCAGAGAACAAACAAATCCTGAAATTTGTTAACTGGTTAAGTTTAGCCTTCTTTCCATTTTAATTAACTTTAGAAGAGTCCCCCATTATAGACTGTAATAATGTCATAGATAATTACAGTGGAAATGTGTTCCTGTAGTCAAACTGGTAGATGAAGGTGCTAGCAATGCCAGTAGTCATGGGTGTGAAAGTTCAGATTGAGCCAGCCTCTGAACTTTCAAACCCATGACCACCTAATGAAATGGACCTAATGAAAATTCAATTGTTTATGATTATCGATCACTTCATTTATTAAATATGTTCATGATTTCTTAACTATAAACAACCTGACAGTAGTTACAGGGTCATTTACATGTTTCAGTGTCTATAAATCCAGCCTTGTCCAGTCCAGTGGAGTGTACCTCTGAGCCGGGAAATGTTCACATCCAGTGAGTATTCATCACATTAAACCATCCACCTTTTCATTTATCAATCAAACATTAAATCTAAGTACATTCTTTGTGTGTTTTTGAGACTCTCTACATGCAAAACCTAAGAAAGCTAGAGGTCTAAAATCCAGTGACAGATCCAGGCTCAGTGTCAGGTCAGGGTATAGTGATGGTTCCAGACACAGTGACATGGTCAGGGCACACAGTCAGGCACAGTGTTAGGTCATGATAATATGACACTTTATTAATCTCCTAAAGGGATCTTGTTACAGCAGCAGCATGTAAAATAGACAAAATAGACATGTGACATAATAATGCCATAACAAAGAAGAACAGAATACGACAATAAGACTAATAGTAGACATAATATAGTAGTAAACATGCAGCAAACAAACAAATACACACTTAACATGAGGTATTTAAGAGTATAGTTTGAAGCAAAGGAAAATGTACATTTTTTAATTGCCCATACTATGCCCCAGTAACATCTGATAAAACGATTCTGTTATTGTCATTAAAATAGCATGATGTTTGTGAATATACTATGATTCTTGTGTAGGTGTTATTTTAATCTCTTTTAAGTTTTTCCCCACCAGCTGCATGTGTTACCACAAATGTTGTTTGTCTGTGGTTAACTGATATGTTGGTAAAGGGGCTTCTGTGGCTTTATAAATTTAGATATTCCATTGTTATGTTTTTGTAAAGCCTTTCAGTGACTCTGTATCACTGTGCTGCTACTCTAAGAGCACAAAGATAGAGTGCAGAATCTGAGAGCTTTAGACCTCTGATAGTAAGTTCAGTAGAGTCTCTGCTGGTGTTCGACTCTAATCGACGATCATCAGGAGTGCTTTCATAACCTGCTCTTGACCTTGCGCCTTTATACAGTAAAAACTGTGGTGCGCTGTTAGGATATTGTTTGTACCAGTTAAGATAGATGACTTCACTGCTTGCCTCATATGAACATTTCAGAGTAACAGTCTCTGTTTCTTTCCTGACAATGTTGGCATCTTCATCCTTTGGTCCAATTTTATCTGCAAAACTGCCTGGTGTAAGACGAACATAAAGAAATATATCAGTGAAGTATTTTTTGCAAATCATATAATAAAATTTTAAAAAAAAATGACTAGATTAATACAAATATGGTAATTAATCAATATAATTTATTAACTGATTAAATATCATTGTAATAATTATTATAACAGATGAAAATGAATGACCTGTAACTAGAGTGAGAATCAGTGGTATGTATCTCACTATGTACAGTAAGTTGTATAGTTGATCCATTTCTGAACACAGCTCTGTGAGGATTCTGTATAATAGTGCTGTATGTGCTGAACTTTACACGTCTCTAGAAGGCCACACCCAGGAAGTGATGCTGTTGGAGCATAATTTTACACAGATCATCACTTCACAGTATCAGTGACAGTGAACTGAGTCACTAATACAACACAGAACTATTCCACTGTTGCTGATCAACTTTCTGTGTGAATTGGTTTGGATATTTTTGGATGTTTTATTTACCTTTTGCTCTCTTTTTGATCTTTTTTCTATTTCTGCACCTTAGTTTATTAGTTATTCCTCTTACAGTAAATAAAGTAATTAAAGTTATTTAATTACACATTAAATTAGTGGTGTCTGCATCTACATCTGGAACCAATATTCCATTTAACTCCAAACTAGTTTCTAAAGTAAGCAAACATTTAAAACTAATCCATTTGACATAGTCATGTTGTTTGCATGTATTTTTCAGATTCCATATAGAATAAACCAAATAAATCAAATGTCACATTAATATTCTAACTTTAATGGTACAAGACTGTCCAGAACAGAGCGTTTACTGGGTTTCTGATCCACAGTGTCCACTGGGTCCATGCAATAATAACCAGTTACACAACAAACTAGCTGTATGAGGAGTTGTTAGTGAAGTGCAGTTTGGGCTTTATTCTACAAACAATACAACATTAGACTCTTACTACATTTGATGGTTAAATGATGGTTAATGTTACAGGTTGATGATGAAGTGAATGTAAAAGTGTAAATATCTCCATCTTGTGAGAAAAGAATGGATCTTAAGTTGGTAAAAGGAAAAGAAGAGTAAAGCTCAGTGTAATCACTGCTTGACTCGTATGAACATTTTACCACACACACACACACATTTTCATGAAAAAAAGGGATTTAAGGGTGAGACACACTTCAGCAGGTAAAAGATCTGTCTATCTGTGATTGAGCATGTAGTGAACACACCCCTATTACACCAATAAACTTATCACATGCAATTACAATTTTGTAGTATGAAAGGTTCAGTGACAACAGCCTATGCAGGATTATAAAGTAAATAAAAGATTTAAACATTGCTTGGTGAAATATGTTTATGGCTTGTTAAAGTTGGGCTGTCAAAATACATAATACTTAAAATAAACCCCAGAATTCAGCCAAAGTGATATCTGTCATGTTTTCCCAGAGAGCCACACATATGCTCTGGATTAATAATTTAATATATAATATAAAATTATATATAAATATATAAATATACCTTATATTTAAATTTCATTTACAAGCCATCTGCAGTGTAATTACTCCAGACAGAATAGAGAGGATCATGAGTCTACTGGCATTGTGGAATTCTGCTATGAGGATTGACCTGAGCCTTGTCTTTAGTGCACTTGTTATCAGTCAATATGGAATTGTACCATGAGGGTAGAAATCTTTCTTTATAATAACAATGACACAACACCACACTACAAGAAAACACTTTAAGCAGAAGGATTTTAACAGTGTGATAGCACAGTGACACAGCAGGTAGTGTTGCTGCATCACAGCTTCAGGATCCCCAGTTTGATGATGTGTTCAGGTTACTGTCAGTTTGTGTGCAGTTTTGCATCACCTCCAAAAAACATGACAGTAGTAAATTTACTAATAAATTCACTATGTGTAAATAAGTATGTGAAAGGGTTTGTGTATGGAGCTCTGCAAAGGACTGACATCCCATTCAGGGTGTTTCCTACCTCATGTGTGGGAAAAACTCTATATCAACCATGACCCTGATCAGTAGAGAGAAAGAGAGAATCCCCCAAAAGGACATGTAACTTTCTCTAAAGCATTGGTAAAACTTCTTTCAATATAACAAAACTGTGTGAATGTTTTTGTACAGTGCAGCTGGATTTCCTGTCACTGTGGGCTGCAGAGCACAGTAGTATAGAGCAGAGTCTGATACAGCAGCAGAGGAGATGATCAGATCCACTTTCATACTCGTTTTATCTTGCTCTTTTTTAAGTTGTATGGACAATCGTGGATGAGGTGGTTGAGCCTCAGTTACATGTTTACCGCTTTCAGCAATTAGCAGCAGAAACTCAGGTCTTGATCCAGGTTTTTGTCGA
Organism: Hemibagrus wyckioides; assembly: GCF_019097595.1. NCBI lineage: Eukaryota > Metazoa > Chordata > Actinopteri > Siluriformes > Bagridae > Hemibagrus > Hemibagrus wyckioides. Next base: position 233,174 of record NW_026690802.1, on the reverse strand, counting down.
TACCAGTGGAGATTGTAAACTGATCCAGTATATGTGCAGGACAGTGAGATGTTGCTGCCTTCCATTGAAAATACATTGGTTTGATCTGGTTTAATGTTATTGTCAGCAGCCTCTGCTATAAAAACATTACAACAATATTGTGATATTTTAACCATAAATCACACATTTCACATGGAAAATTGTGTCTTCTTATTTAGAAAAAAATAATATTTTGTGTGCAGTGTATATGACTTACCAACATCAGCAAGAGTGAAAAACACCACGAAGAGGAACAACATTGTTTTCCTGAGTGTTTAGTTCAAACCTCTAGCTTTAGAAATGAATGTCAGTGTTACTATTTGATGTACATCTCCACCTCTAGCTCCACCTACTTGTATTTATGCATATTCATGATAACTGTTCTATACTGTATACTGTTTATATAAATCTGTAGAAATGTTTTTGCATCAAGGGTGTAACTTGGATTTGAGAATGGGGGGGGGGCACAAAATGGGGGAAAATGTTTTTGATTTGAATCCCATTTCCTGCATTTACATACATTTAGAGACTTTGGTGATACAAAATCCAGGAAATAATGAAGTTGATTATAATAATAAATTCGGCCAAAAAGAATAGTAGGCTACTAAACTGTGTATATAAAAAGATGTCTTACTTTCTTTATTGTTTAATAGGGGCTGATCACCAAGACTTGAGAAAATCATTTTATAAAGTCAAAAATGTTCATCATTAATGTTTTATGTGTGAATAAAATGTAAATAATGTGAGACTCAATTTCCTCTGTTAAAGAAACTTTTATTTTAAACTGACTGCTGTACCTGAAAATGTAAAATAAATGACTTGTTTAACAGGACGTCTGTCAGAGACACATCCACCAAACCTCAGGGGTTTAGAATAGAAAAAGCAGAAAGCTTTTATGAACTGTGTGTGTTACAGCATTATTGTGTAATATCAGGTGCAGATAGACAGCAGTAAAATTAATATGTACTTATATGAAGATGTTGATGATTACTTTAATAATTGTCTTTCATGCATAAACCACCACCCTTAGTTAATGAATAAATTAAAATATTTACATTCCTTGTGCTTATTTTCTGTGCAGCACAAATACCTAAGGTAAATCATTTTTATGCCTCCAACACTGTATTACACCAGGGTAGGAATAAACATCTGTAATTCGTTACTGCTGTAATCCAGATGTCACGAGGCCTGAACGCCAGAGGGAGCCGTCGCCCGAATATTAACTGTTTCTGTTCACTTCCGGTTCTATGACCTATATAAACCGCACGCTATCCTAGTTTCATTGCGAAGCATTGTTTCCTTTGTGTTACCTGCCAAGCCTTGATTTATCTATAGTCTCGTTTCCTCGTGTATGACCTTGCTCGTTTTCTTCTGACTTCGTTTCTTGGACTAGCGTTTTGGTTTTGACTTTCTCTTCATTGCTTTCTGGTTTTCGACTCTTGAATCTTTTCCGTGACCTCGACCAAGATCTTAGCCTTTGGCCCTTTACATCATCCGCGTATGGATTCTAATACCCCTACGTCTGACGGGACGTTACACCAGAAGGATGGGAAATTGATAACACAATACATACATTACTTTTTTGGTACACAGGATGCAAGATTCTTTATATATATATAAAGAAGATTTTAAGATTTTTCATTGTTCTCCATGTATCCATTCAATCACATCTTTCCATGCATCATAACTGTCCACCTCATCTGTCCTCTGATATGAAAACCACTGAGTTATGATCATATTAAGTCTAACATTAAACTAGCATCCAGAGTCTGCTTGTCATACATTGCTGAGAGAAAATGCCTGGTTTAAAGTCAACTCGTTTTTATGCTACACAGAATGTTTATGAAAATATGATTATCCTGATTAATTTACTGAATCAACCACAACTCACATCTCTTTTCTTTCTGTCCATCCATGATGACATTAAAGTCATCTGTTGCTGCTTCTAGTGTTTCATCGCTGACTGTGCAGCAACCGTGATACCTGTTCATTACACCGTTCAGTCAGATATTTTTAGAGTGTGCACACGACGTCCCTGAAAACAAACGGGGTTTTGAAATGTGGGGGGACATGTCCCCCTGTCCCCAGTAGAAATTACGTCCCTGTTTTGTGTTAACAAAATCTGTGGTTGTAAGAATCTATTCTCTCTCTCTCTCTCTCTCTCTCTCTCTCTCTCTCTCTCTCCACACTCCTTTGCATTGAAACACTTGCCCTCTATGTGTTATAAACAGCACTTTGAAGCCAGATAATTGTATTTACTGTGAATTATTGGAAGTGTTGCTATTTCTTGATATTTTCTGTTCTCAGACATTTTCTGTTGTGTGAAATAGTGTGAGCAGTTAGGAATCTGAGTGATATATGTGAACAGTGAAGAGTTACAGACACAATAAACTGGCAGCAGTACACAACTACAGAGTTGTAAAGTTATTTTAAAGAGTAAAAACATATGCCTGAAAGTATGACAACATCCTGAGTTCATTGTTGAGTTTGTAAAGGTAAATAGTTGATTTACACTCTCATGTTTTTACGTGTTATTTGGTCTTGATGCCAATGCTAATTTCCGTTAACTTGTCTACGGCAATTCCCATTATATGTTAGCATCAAGCTAATAGACAGTGTGCTAATTATCTTCCACATTTTTAGTGGTGTTGGCAGTTATATTCTCTGTTCTCAATCTTTCATATTTGGATTTATAATAACTCAAATATGCTTTTGAGGTGAACATGCAACTTCATGATCTTTTGTGTGTGTTTTTGTAGTTTTGTCGTACCTTTATATTAGAGATAATAAAGGTTACAATTGCACAAAGAATTTTTGTCTCTCATTTGAAGAATTTTGTGTGTGTGTGTGTGTATGTGCATTTGTGTTTGTGTTTGTGTGTGTGTGTGTGTGTGTGTCAGTCCAGTCTCTGGGTATTGAGGAGTCTGATGGCTTGAGGTAAGAAATTGTTACACAGTCTGGTTGTGAGGACCTGGATGCTTCAGTACCTTTTTCCTATATTTTATAAATTAAATATGTTAAATATCGCCTGGCAGATGTAGATTTGTAAATTTAATTTTCAGGTTACTGGTTGTGAAGTTGTGTTAATCGCTCAGTATTCTTTGTTTGCTGTTCCCTCCAGCTGCATATGTTTTCACAAATGTTGTTTGTAGCTGAGGTTTACCAGCAAGTTGTTAAATTGAGTCTCTTTCATCTTCTGTGGTTTTAGAAAGTTCATATGTACCATTTTACTGTTTTTGTAAAGCCTTTCACTGACTCTGTGTCACTGTGCTGCAGAGCACAAAGATAGATTGCAGAATCTGAGAGCTTTAGACCTCTGATAGTGAGTTCAGTAGAGTCTCTGCTCGTTTTTGTCTCGAATCGATGATCATCAGGAGTGCTCACTAAACCACTATATGACCTGGCGCCTTTATACAGTAAAAACTGTGGTGCGCTGTTAGGATATTGTTTGTACCAGTAAAGATAAATGGTCTCACTGCTTGTCTCATATGAACATTTCAGAGTAACAGTTTCTGTTTCTTTCCTGACAATGTTGGCATCTTCATCCGTTGGTCCAATTTTATCTGCAAAACTGCCTGGTGTAAGAAGAACATAAAGAAATATATCAGTGAAATATTTTATGCAAATCACATAAAAAAATAATTATGGTCCAATTTTATTTGCAAAAATACCTGGTGTGAAAAGAATATAAAAAAATATGTTAGTGGAATAGTTTTTTAAAACCAAATATTGACTTAAAAAATCAGTAAATGACTAGATGAATAATAGAAAATATGGCCATTAATTAATGCACTGAATTAATTGAATAAATATTATTGTAATAATGAGGTCTGTTAATAAGTTGATAAAAATGAATTACCTGTAACTAGAGTGAGAATCAGTGGTATGTATCTCACTATGTACAGTAAGTTGTATAGTTGATCCATTTCTGAACACAGCTCTGTGAGGATTCTGTATAATAGTGCTGTATGTGCTGAACTTTACACGTCTCTAGAAGGACACACCCAGGAAGTGATGCTGTTGGAGCATAATTTTACACAGATCATCACTTCACAGTATCAGTGACAGTGAACTGAGTCACTAATACAACACAGAACTATTCCACTGTTGCTGATCAACCCACTGCATCTGACTTCACCTCTTAAACATATCTTTTGGAGTTAGAGGCAGGGCTGTGTCTCATGACTCTAACGCCAAAAAGACACAATAACTCACAGTACTTTAACCTTTGATACTAACTTTTTAAACTAAATACATTTCCAAGTTTTTTCTATTTTATTTGGAGTAGAAATTGGAATAGAAAAGCTATACTTGTATTCAGGCTGTATAGGTAACAAGAGGTTTTGTGTTTTTGTTAGCTGATAATTCTGAACTACTGTATGAGTGCAGCATTTGACTCTGCAAGCTACTGTTATAAACAGACATAGCTAATGTTAGCTTGCTAGCTAGCTATCCTCAGTTATATCAGAGAACAAACAACTCCTGTTCAGTCTTCTGCAAGAGTCTCCTCATGATGATGACCAAAAGAGAGCAAAATAAAATAAATACATGAAAGTTTGCTGATCTTATGGCAGACTGTTGTACATACATTTATTTTTTTAATTATTTTGAATTATGACAACAATTACAACACAATACATAAACATAGCAACAAAAACATTAATTTGGGGAAACAAACACGTTTTAATTAATAAGGTTCTTTTTTTATTTCCCCTGTTTGAGTAAAAAAATCTATAACACAGTATAAATAATAGCAAATAGTTACTTAAATAGTTAAAATGAATTGTTTCCTAGAGTTAGGTTTACTTAATTTTCTTTTATTTAAGTTGGTAAAACTGAAACTTTTTTCAAAATACATTTTTGTATATTTTTGAAAAATGTGTAATGAATTACTGTAAAATATTTACTATGATAATGCATTTAAAAAACTAACAAAAGTCAATTTAAGCAATTATTTAATGTACATTTGATGTATAATAATATCCTGTTCATGAGTTTATTCTGCTGTGTGAGTTTATTTCACAAATTTTGAGAGTCAAAAACTAGCAGAGTTCCTGATTTGATGGAATGTAAATTATTGAGTTTAAGCAGTTTATCTACCTTCAGTATAACAAAACTGTGTCAGTGTTTTTGCACAGTGCAGGAAATCCTGTCACTGTGGGCTGCAGAGCACAGTAGTATAGAGCAGAGTCTGATACAGCAGCAGAGGAGATGATCAGATCCACTTGTTTAGTTTTATCATCAACTTCAGCAGACAGACGTGGTGGCATAGGGTCAGTTTTATCTCCACTCGGTAAGATGTAAAAAAGGAACTCAGGTTTAGATTTTGGATGTTGTTTGTACCATTGTAGGCTGTTTACTGTAGCACTGTTTTTGTAGCTGCAGGACAGAGTAACATCATCACCTTCATCTACAACTTTATGAGGGGAACGTGGCTCTATTGGATCTTCCATGGAGTCACCTGTCATAGAGAAGAGAACATAATCATTTTTATTTTTCAGTTATATAACTCATATTATACTTTTTCTTAACATCATAAAGGCTAATTAATCATTAATGTAACACTTCCTTTCTGAGATGGTCAATGATAACTTACCTAATGAAAGCCACAGACACATGAATATAACAGTGATCATGATGAATGGTGTTAGCAAAATGACAATATTCTGAGGTCTTTCTGTACTTTATTATATTAACATTTCAGAGGTTCATGAAGCTCCACCCCTCAGCATCATATGACAGTGTGACCAGTTTTACTGACAGATTCTTGACTTACTGCATCCTGACATTACATTCAGTCTCACATGTGGAACAAGACATTTATCATTCATCTAATAATTAAGGTTTTACATATTATACCAGGGGTCTCTAAATCCTTATTGGACTCAGTCAAATATCAAGTGGTTTAGACAATCAATAAATCAATTAATCAATTAATTACTTGTTTATGTATTTATGTGACTAACAACATTACACTTAAATGTGTTCATTTATCAGCTTTTATCTGAAAGCTTTATCTTTAATGTGAAAATGATTTCATTAGGTAAAAAATAAAAATGCACATCATAGGTACAAAAACTACAGTGTTGAGTTTCTTGAACATTTCCTGATACAGACATGGTTACAGAGTGACAGCAGCACATGTTTATTAGTGGCTGGGTTTATTGTTTTATTCTGCCTCCTTGTGGAACAACAGAAACTGGCACTGTTTTCTGAATATTTTCATTCAATTACTTTCAATAGATGATTTTAATGTAGAACAAAGTTAATTTCTAAATTTATTCAGTAGGACAGATTAGCCAGGATACCACTGGATAAATGGATAAATGGTAATTGCTAAATTTTGTATAGCTAATATTCATTTATTACATTCTGACTATTTAAAATCAACTTCAATTACTTTATAAAACCTTATAAAAGTATGCATGTAACATGTACAGTTCTTTTTGTTATTGATCTAGACATCACTCTGCTTCAGTAAAGAAATTAAATTCCCTAATGTCTTGTCTTTTGTTGTGTATGGAACACGGGAGCCTGTGTTAGCTACACACACCATTTTATTCTTTTTTAATTTTTTTATTTTGTGTATTATATCACTTTATGGATTCGTTATCTTTTCTTTCTCTTTTTTGTGTTATTTTGTTTAGCTTTTAGGAGGTTTTGTTTTCCTTTTGCTCTCTGGATCTTCATAAAGCTTCTTGAAGCTCCACCCTGCAGTATCACATGACAGTGCTGATCATTATCACAGCCCAACAAACTCTATTATCTTTCTGTGTCAATATATATATATCAATGGCCTTCTCTACTTTAGGGGCCACAACCCCACCAAATACCATAGATAAGTATTATTATGTGACATTGTGATTGTATGTATGTTCTGTTCCCTTATTTCCCAATTATTAGGTTTTGTTTCTGCTCATGTGTCTCTAACTGTCCTCATGTAGGTGGGACTCTGTGGCAATCAACATTAACTGGGTGACACACTTGACCATTGAGAAGACAAGAACCCAAAAAAGAACCAAAAGAGGTGGAGCTACCAGTTTAAAATGCAGCACATTGTTTCAGACTCTTGGTTCAGTGTTAGCATGCTATTCTGGTGTTTGTTTGTTTGTTTGTTTGTTTGTTGCTTGCACTCCGTGTGTGCACCTACATTCCACCATGTAATTTTTTTTTTTAAATGTCTAGACAAACTAGGTTAGCGGGCAGGGGTCACTCCTTGTGTTTCTTGCTAGCTTAGCCTTAGCCATTGATTGATGTTATGGCAGTTAGGCTTGTTATATTAAATAAAGCCTAGTGTATTATATTTTTGCTATATTTATTCCTTTGGCAGCGTCCATGTGTCCATGTTATCTCTCCTTGGTGAGACTAGCTTTTATGTTATTCTGGTTTTATGGTTGTTGCTATAATTCAGTCAGCCCACAGTCTTAAACTGTTGTTATTCTTGCACTTACCCAAGGTTTCTGCTTCTCTGGAAACCTAACAATGATTAATTTTTTTTTTTTTTTTTGTATTTAATGAGTGCATAGGATAACAACCACTTTCTTCGGTATTTCAATGAGGTTTGGAAAAACATCTGCTGATCTTGACAATAATATCAAAGATGTTGTGTGTTGTTCATTAAAAGTTAAACAGAGACCCTGATGTTTCCAGTGTTTTTTTTTCAATCTGCTATAGGTTCTAATGCTCTGACACTCAATGCAGTTTCACATATTCACATATGCTAGCAATATTTATCTGAATGTATTGATGATGATGGAACGGATGTGTGTGTTCTGCTGTCTCTGCAGGAAATTAAAACACTTCTGGGATTTTTGGGATCTCTGAGGATCGCTAGTGAAATATTTGTGTCTAAATGAATGAGCTTTCTCCTAATAATCCAACATGTGTCAAAAATAAACTCTTTATAAATCACAAGAGAAACAGAATTCCCCAAATTTATGCATGTAAATTCAAAACTATCATCAGAACTGCTTTCAGTATAACAAAACAGTGCAGCTGGATTTCCTGTCACTGTGGACACCAGAGCACAGTAGTATAGAGCAGAGTCTGATACAGCAGCAGAGGAGATGATCAGATCCACTTTCAGACTTATATTCTGCCTTTTCTAAACTTTTCTAAACTTCAGCATAATATATTTGAAATAAATATTCAAAACTCACCTAGTGAAAGCCACAGAAACATGAATATTACAATAAACATGATGAATGGTTTTAGCTGAATGAAATATTCTGAGGTTTTTCTGCACAATAATATGTTAACATCATAAAGGTTCATGAAGCTCCACCCCACAGCATCACATGACATTATCAAGAGTGTGTGGCTTTACATTCAGGAGTGAGGTGGACTGGAAGGCTCTAACAACACAAGATTAGAGATAGTTATATATGAAAAATGTACATATGACATGATTAGTACAACTACACTAGAGGTATAATCAGAAAGAAATCTAAAATTAGATGAGTATTTATTCTTCTGACAGTTTAGTCTAAAGTGGACAGTTGTTTTATATGAACTGGTATATCTGAAATTAGCTTAGCTACTGAGATGAACCATGGCAGGGGTTAAGATAATATTTGTGCAGTATGTATGATAGAAAAACAATTAGAGCCTATATTACAGAGGGTTTATTGTGAAAAATATGTGAAAAGAATGTGAGAAGGTTTATATGGTGCTCTAGTATTTGGCTCTCTATAAGATAACTGAGTTCACCATCTTCTTTTCAATAAGGGGAAAAACCTGATGATGCAAATAAATGTTCACAGACAAAAAGATATGAAACTTTGCATTTCATATATTTGTAAAGGATTTTTATTTGTAATACTGTAATACATTATATGTCTGTTTTTGCCTCTTCAAGTCAGGGGTGGTGGGCTTGCTGTATTTCACTGCAACAGACTTAAAACATTTAGTGCTGCCTTCCACAATATAACCTCATTTGAGTATCTGACATTGAAGGTGGTTGGTCCAACACCTCTCCTTATAATTCTAATTCATTGACCACCTTAGTGAACTACTTACTCTTGCTTGCACAAGATCTTTACCAGTAATACAACTTGATGACTTCAGTATCCATGTAGACACTGATTCTGCTAAAACTGAGGAACTTATGTCAATACTGGAAAACTTTAACCTTATGCAACATGTAACCTTACCCACCCACTCTCATGATCACACACTTGACCTGATCTGTTCCCCTGGGCTGAACTGGGTATCTCTGACCATAAGCTCATGGTCAAGTGATTGACCCAATATCTTTCTTTTTATCTATTTATGCTTTTTCTATTCTTGGCTCTGCTAGATTTTCCCACACCTCTGAGATTCTGTCCATCTATAACCTTGCCATTTCTCAAGTGTGAGCCGCATCAGTCGTGCCCTTACCATGGTTACGAGCTACCAACAAAACAACAATTCAACCAAGAATAAAAAATCAACATAAGAAGTGGTGGCCAAGAGGTTTGGGCAATGGAGTGCAAGTGCCAGGTGCACTGAGGTGTAAGGTCATGTGGGTGACCTAGGATGCCAAGAGGTTAAGGAGACAGACTTCTAATCCACGTGGGATGGGCTCCAGTTGTTTTGGGAACAGGCTTGTTTAAACGCGTTGGGTTATGGCGCTCCTCTACGGAATTGTCGCGGTGTCTGTGGACATTTGGCCGTGGGTGCCACACCTGCATCTGTCGAGGTGGCTGAGAGGTTAAGGCGATGGACTGCTAATCCGTTGTGTTCTGCACGTGTGGGTTTGAATCCCTTCCTTGTCGCTTGTGTGCTCTTTACCACAACTCCTGCATGCGGAATGCTTCGTACCTGGTCTGTGAGACTGTGCTAGAGGGGAGCGAGAAAAGCTAGCCCTGGGTCTAGGTGTTTCACAACCGTGGGCTGTATTTCTATGTTGGTTGGACACAGATGCTGTAAGGCTGACAGGTCGCCACTGGTGATCAATGCAGTGCGCAGTCCCGAAGACAGCGGCCCGGATCGTGCACCTTGATTGCAACAGACTGGGATTCAAGTTCATATCAGCAAACCTTGTCAACAAGAGCCTAAGGCTCTCAATACACTTTGCAAAACCTTTCCTGGGTTTGGGTCTTGAATCACGTCTGGTAATGGAAACGTGCGTGGTACAACCATTGCGACCGCCTGCCAGAGTGCCTCTCTTTCCCAACCTGGCAGGCCTCCCTTGACCACAGCCCCACAACCCTCTAAATGCATGGGTAGCGTGGCCGAGCGGTCCAAGGCGCTGGATTAAGGCTCCAGTCTCTTCGGGGGCGTGGGTTCAAATCCCACCGCTGCCATCTGAACTTTTGGGTCGACAACAGCAGAAGGTTGTTCCTTCACTCACACCTTCAGGGGGTGCGGTTGAGCACGAGGCCTTAATGCTGAGTTCACACTGCAAGATTTTCAAAGTTGTTGGTTCACCATTGTTTTCACACTGCACGACTATCTATCGGCTTTATTTCTGTGAATAGAATAGAATAGAATAGAATAGAATAGAATAAATTTTATTGTCATTGCACATAAGGAGTACAACAAAACTGTGGGTGCTCTTCTCAACAACAGTGCACTGAAATATAATACAATGAAGAGCATAGCAAGTAGTATAGAAAAATAAGAAATAAATAGGAAAATAATGAAATATTTAAAGAAATACAAAAAAAACATTAAACTGTCCAAGGATTTCCTATGAAAATGATACAAATCTAACCCAAAAATAATCTGTTTGCTGTTTAAAAACAGATAAATTATATAGTTTAGAGATTTCTGTTTTTCAGGATCCTTTGATAAATGCACTCTGCACCTCGTTGCTCAGGCTAGAATCTGTCAGTTTTGTATTCAACTGAAGTTGTGAATACTGTCACTGTCCAATCTTCTGCTGTAAGTCTGTTTCCAGTGTAACCTCAGAGTCCTGCTCTTCAATGACAGCAGAGGATCCTGATGTCCTGTAGCTCATCCACATCAAGATTGGACATCTTTTATTGTTATAGATGCTTCTCTCTTCACCGTGATTGTAAAGAGGGGTTATTTATAGACTGTTGTGTAACAAAATCCAAAAAAAAATCTGTTCAGAACAGTTTCAGAAATACTCAAAATCCTCATCTTAAACCAAAAAACACGCCACAAACTCAGATCACATTTCCCTACATTTGGATAATTAATATGAATAAATCTGGATGATTAAACCCACATCTGCTCTGATTGTTTGTACAAGGCCATTGCCTTAGCACACATCCTGCAAAGCAACATGCATTTCCAGGATGTACATGCATAATTACACATGAACAAAAAAAATAATGAATGAAAATGCAAGAGAAAATGTCAATATGTTTTATTAAAAATAGACAGCAAAGGATCGCTAGTAATAATCCAACATGTGTCAAAATATAAACTCTTTATAAATCACAAGAGAGACAGAGAGAGAATTCAACAACAGTAGTGTAGTGCAGAGTCTGATACAGCAGCAGAGGAGATGTTCAGATCCACTTGTTTATCTTTATTAACTTTAGCAGACATTCTTGAGGGATTGTTGGGACTGATTGGTGTTCCTATTTGGTGAATATAAAGAAGGAACTCAGGTTTAGATTTTGGATATTACCTGTACCACTGCAGGTAGTTGCTTCCTTCACCAGTACTAAATTTGTATGTGCAGGACAACTTTATGAGTGAACAGTGGCTTTATTGAATCTGCCATGGAGTCACCTGCCAACCTGTCATAAAGAAGACAACATAATGTTGTTAAGCTTTACATAATAAAGCCAAAACTGCATAGGTCAGACTCATATTCTGCCTTAACAACACACTGATAGATCACTAAAACACATTTCTGACATAATAAAAATTCAAAACTCACCTAATGAAAGCCACAAAAACATGAATATCAGAATCAGAATATGCTTTATTGCCAAGTATGCTCACACATACAAGGATTTTTTTGGTGCTGGAGAATACACAGACATAAATTATAAAATAGAAAAATATAAAAGTACAGATACAAGGATGGAAACATAAATAGGGTACTTATGTACAGTATTGCACAGATATAAGTAGAATGCTTTCAATATAACAAAACTGTGTGAAAGCTTTTGTACAGTGCAGCTGGATTTCCTGTCACTGTGGGCCTCAGAGCACAGTAGTATAGAGCAGAGTCTGATACAGCAGCAGAGGAGATGATCAGATACACTTGTTTATCATCAGCTTTAGCAGACATTCTTGGGTCAGTGTTGGAAATTGTAGTTCCACTTTGAAAAATATTAAGAAGGAACTCAGGTTTAGATTTTGGATATTGTCTGTACCAGTACAGGTAGTCTGTTCCACTACTTTTTTTGTATTTGCAGGACAGAGTAACATCATCACCTTCATCTACAGCTTTATGAGGGAAATCTGGCTCTATTGAATCTGCCATGGAGTCACCTGTCATAGAGAAGAGAACATAAACTTTAAATAATCAACAGGAAATACTTAAGTCAGACCCACACTCAAACCCACACTATTTAATATAATATAGTTAATATTTCTGTAATAATAAAAAGTCAATGTTAACTCACCTAGTGAAAGGCACAGATACATGAATATAACAGTGAACATGATGACTGGTCTTAGCTCAGTGAAAATAGTGGAGATCTTTCTGTAATCTAATATGTTAACACCATAAAGCTTCAAAATTGCTCCACCCCACAGCATCACATGACAGTGTCACCAATGTTGTTGTCAGATTGTTGATTCTTACTGAAACATCCTGGCTTTACATTCAGCCTCATATGGGAAACCTGTCCAGAGGACATTTAAGTAAACACATACTGAAAGGGGGAAATTAATGAATTTATGTAAAAATGGTCAATTCTAGTAAAAATCTAGTAAAAAATCTAATCTATTTATTAAATTGTGAAATATTTTAATTATATTTGTTAGTAATGTCTCTAAATTAGAGAATTGCTGTGCAAACACAAGCAAGCAGATTAATATAAGAATCACTAAATGAAAAAGAATAAGATTTATTTGAATATAAGGAAGAAACTTTTTTACTCTATAATTAAGGTTGAATTAATCTCTTAATGCTCAACTCTAACAGATCAATCTAAAAAAAATACAACTTTCTTTTTCATGATAGCATCAGAAGAAGAGAAAGAAGAGTAAAGGCAGATTTACAGATAAGTTTCCAGTTTTCAGTGTTTCTGACACAGCAGGTACTTTTGTTTGTCAGAAAAATGACATTAGATGAATATTTATTCTTATGACAGTTTAGTGTTAAATGGACAGCTGTGTCGTTTAATCAGAATAGTATCTCTTAGCTTAGGCACTAAGAGTAACCAGGGCAGGGGTTAGGATATTAATGTTATAACATTATAATAATGTGTAATAATATTAATGTGTGGTGCTCTAGTACTTGACCCACAATAAGATAAGTGACTGCACCATCTTGTGTTCACTAAAGAGAAAAAAAGTAACACATTATTAAATAAACCCTTCAAACATGTCATACCAACACACATATATACTCTGGATTAGTAATTATTTGTGTTGTCTTCATAACACCCATGCATTTCTCTCTCAAATACTGCTGGTTTTGTCATTGTGTGTGTGTTTCTGTATTTTCTTTACATTATTTAAAGTAAAGCAGAAAAAGGAATAAGAAGGAAAAACTAAAAGGAAGCAGATGTTGAAATCAGTTTAAAAACTCAACAATTAAACCGAACTGGCCTTTGAGAAATACTTTATATTCACATGACATACTTCCTGTCCTATCAGGGGTTTAAACACACACAATTCCCTTTAGATGACTTTACTTAGATTCTTGATCATGAATCACAACACATACTTTTATGAAATGAATCTTTCTCACACTGAACAATGCAAAAGAGCAGGAGACAACAATGCACTAATGAATAAGACGGTTCGAGTTTCTTGGTTTGCTGATAATAAGATAATCCTTAGTTTTGAAGATGATCTCCTTCTGTTGAGGTTGAACTTGTTGAACATTGGGCTATAACTGATTAGTTTGACTATTATATATGTGAAGTTACTACACTTAGACAATAAAATGCCCTTCATCTGCAGTGTAATTACTCCAGACAGAACAGAGAGGATCATGAGTCCACTGGCATTGTGGAATTCTGCTATGAGGATTGACCTGAGCCTTGTCTTTAGTGCACTTGTTATCAGTCAATATGGAATTGTACCATGAGGGTAGAAATCTTTCTTTATTATAAAAATGACAGCTTCAGGATCCCCAGTTTAATGATGAGTTCAGTCAATTTGTATGCAGTTTTGCATCACCTCCAAAAAACATGACAGTAGGAAAATTGCTAGAAGAAATTGCCACTCTGTGTGATAGAGTATGTGAAAGGGTTTGTATATGGAGCTCTGCCAAGGACTGACATACCATTCAGGGTTTTTCCCACTTCATGTGTGGAACAGACTCCATATGAACCATGACCCTGACCAATCGAGAGAAAGATTCCCCAAAAAGGGCATGAAACTTTCTTTGAAACTTTCTGTGTGAAAGTTTTTGTACAGTGCAGCTGGATTTCCTGTCACTGTGGGCCTCAGAGCACAGTAGTATAGAGCAGAGTCTGATACAGCAGCAGAGGAGATGATCAGATCCACTTTCTTATTCGTTTTATCTTGTTTTATGGACAATCGTGGATGCTGTGGTTCAGCGTGTGTGACATGTGTACCGCTTTCATCAGTTAGCAGCAGAAACCCAGGTCTTGATCCAGGTTTTTGTCGATACCAGTGGAGACTGTAAACTGATCCAGTATATGTGCAGGACAGTGAGATGTTGCTGCCTTCCATTGAAAATACATTGGTTTGATCTGGTTTAATGTTATTGTCAGCAGCCTCTGCTATAAAAACATTACAACAATATTGTGATATTTTAATCATAAATGACACATTTCACATGAAAAATTGTGTCTTCTTAATTACAAAAAATAATATTTTGTGTGCAGTGTATATGACTTACCAACATCAGCAAGAGTGAAAAACACCACGAAGAGGAACAACATTGTTTTCCTGAGTGTTTAGTTCAAACCTCTAGCTTTAGAAATGAATGTCAGTGTTACTATTTGATGTACATCTCCACCTCTAGCTCCACCTACTTGTATTTATGCATATTTCTGATGACCGTGCTGTTCTGTATTCTGTTTATATAAATTCCTGTAGAAATATTTTACATTAATAATAAAATATAGTCCTAAGAAGCCATGGATTCACTCGTACCATTTATTCAATTTTCCCCGTGATATTTTGACATTTTGAGTTTCATCACTTATTTTTGAGTCTCTCTCTCTCTGTCTCTCTCTTGCTCTCTCTCTCATTATTAAAATAAGAATATTTTAATGGTGAAACATTCAGAAAATGTTATAATATGCAAAAAAGTCCTTTCTTCAATACATGGCTTTTGTGATTGCACTGTGTGACACTGGTTATCACAGTGTCTTTTGCATAGTGCAATTGTATTTAAAAGAGGTTTACTGGATTAAATGTATGTTGCAGGGGTATTAAATGATTTGTGTGTATTTGTTGTGTTTCTTTTCCTCTGTGTGTCATGTGTGCATCAGTAGGCAGCTTATTGTTAGAACCACTAAGTAAGAAAAATAAGGTTTATTTGAGAATAAGGAAGATTTTTCTTTTTCTTTTTCAAACTTTAATTAACCCCTTAATGCTCAGTCCTAAAAAACAGAAGGTTACATGTGGTTTACAGGTTACAGACAAAATAAAATGGTCCTGTACTTCAGAAGTACTTCAGTAGCATCAGAGGTAAATAAACAGGCCTGCTCATTAGAGATTTCCTGAAAAAAAAGAAACTTTTTTTGTTATAATTTTTTATGTAAAAAATATTTTTAGCAGTGGCAGACAGTCAGGGCCATTAAGCCTTCTCTGCTGGCCTAAACACAGTGATCTGAATCACTGACTTGCATGTTAATATATTTTTCCATGTTTATTAAATTCCCAATTGTGTATTCTCTACATTTCATAACTTTTCTCTTGGTTGTGCTGCTTCCAGTAGTGTATATTTATGATAAAGAGTATTTATCCAATCATATTTTGGCTAGTGGCTGACATCATGTGTTGCCTTAAGGCCATTAGCATCAATAGTGCAGGCACTCATAGCTTAAAATAAGTGGCAATGAAACTGTTCCATTAACCAATCAGATTTAGAGTTGGCGTCACTGAGGCCATCTAGCAGGCATACGATTATGTCAGCAATTTCACATCATTTGATTGGATAATTGGAGTAGTCAGAGGCAGCGAACCACACAAACTAAATAAAATATATATATATTTTAACTCACAATGGCTGACAGAGGATAAGAAATGGATTTGGTCGCGGACATCCTTACAAATGTATTTTCAAGGTGGACTTTTCAAGAAAATCCTTTTGATTCAAAATGGTTGGTAAGCTTTTTCAAGAACCATTTGTGCTTTTGGGTTTTCTTTTGTAGAAAACAAACAGTTTGACTTCATTCCAGATCCCCGGGGTGGACTGTGGGTTTTTTTGTTTTTGTTTTTTGCTGCAGTGAAAGGAGACTTGTAAGACTGAATTGTGTATAGTAATTTTTTGCTATATGTAATGTAATTTTATTCATGTTCGCTACAAGAGCCTGTGACACAACGCACTATTATACAGTGTTTCTATATTCGCCGCGTCTCATTTCAGATGCTGCGTCCTAGTGGTCCTAGTGGTCATCGACCGATTCTCCAAGGGATGAAAACTGGTGCCGCTAAGAGGTCTACCTACTGCCATGAAAACAGCCATGATGTTGTTTCACCACGTTTTCAGGAACTATGGTTTACCAGAGGACATAGTGTCAGACTGGGGCTCTCAGTTCACCTCCCGTGTGTGGTGGGCCTTCTGTGACCATCTGGGGATTCAGAGGGAGCAGTCTCCCGAGTTTTAATGCTTCCACGAAGTACGCTTTCTTCTGGGTTTTCAGCCATCTTAAGCAGCGTGTTCACAACGCCACAATGCTGTGAACTTACCGAGCCGTGTTGGATTACTGCCAAATTGGATTTTGCTGTGTATGGACTCTATCATCACGTTGATTAGGATTACGAGTTTCGGTTTTGTGAGTTTCAGTTTTGTGAGTTTCGGTTTTGTTTGCAGTGCAGACTGTATTTTCAGGTTTTTTGACCCTTTGCCTTGCCCATTCAGCTTTTGTCTTTGTTTTTTGTGTCTGCTCTTAATTAAAGATTGAGCTCATGGATCCTCAACCCTCTGCCTCGGGCCAGTCATTACAATTTGTAAAGTTTTTTTTATTCAGTGTCCTTTGTTAAAAGAAATATACTAACAAAATATTATTGAATTGAATTGTTTAAAAGGATTTCTCTGATTGTTCAACCACTAATCATTTAGAAGGGGCTCGGTAGCTACTGTACAATATGACAAATATTTGATTATTAATCACAAGATAATATTTGAAACCAAAATACTTTTATGAAATGATTCTTAGTCTTTTCTTTAATCTTTCCCACACTGAACACTCCACAAAACAGTAAAAAAAAAAAAAGTAGTGCATAAATAAATGAGTTCTAGTCAACCTTGAATGAGGAACCTGTCCTAAGCACATAGTAAACAAATGCTGACAGAATATAATTTTTTTAATAATGAAAACAATCAATCTATAAACGTTATTCTACGGTATTCCATAAACGTTAAATAAAATAAATGACTATATATTGTGGTTGAAAATGTAATATATATACACTGGGGCATTGTTTGTGTTCTTATTTATTTGTTGTGATTAACCTGTTAGAAATAGCACAGTGTGGAGGGTTTTTCACTGAGGTGATGAACAAGCAAGCCTCTTTTCTTTCTTATTTTACTTTGTCATTTGACTCATCTGCTTAATGAAAAAATTAGTTTATCAAGGCACAGCCTGAGGCATGGTGAATTGTTCAAAGGTTACAGGAATTCATCAAAAACACTTTGCAGTTTACAGATTAGTATTGATTCATCCCTAATTATTAACAGTAGTACAGATTTATTATCAATTACAATTAGGATGATCTGTGCTTTGGGGCCTGAAACAAGAATCTCACTTAGAAGTTTCCTAAACAATCTTGCTTTCTTTTACAGGTTCTGCAGATGCAGGATCTCAGAGGTTAACAGATATATTCCCAAAACCCACAGCAATTAAGTGCTGAAGTATTTCAATCAATGTCAAAAACACACTGGGAAATCAAACTAGTGGACATTTTTATTATTCAAGACTCAAGACCAAAGTAAACCTGCACAGAAACATATGTTAAACACGTCAGATCTCAAGCACAATAAACACAGAAATAACTGCTCATCAGAATTAATATTTAATATCATTATTCCTGCCATGTGAACTTTACACTGTCATTTACTAAGCTAGCTAAAGTATCATAAAATAAAATATCAGTGCTGGATCAAGTGCTATTTTATAAGCTGCTAAATAATGAAGAGTGAAGTCTTCAGTTCACTAGTGTTACATTAAAACTCAGTATCTTAAATTATTTGAATGTATATTGTTACTGAATTTGTGTTACCTTCTTATTATTACATCAGGGGAATAACAGCATGAACCTTTGCAGAAATAATTCTTTCTGATTAAAGATTAACATTTATTAAAGGATTTGTTCTCTGATTATTCAGTCAATAAGTATTACCAACATAAGAGGATCATTGTTGAAATTCAAATCAACATCAGAGTCTGAGAATTAAGAAAGAAATCTTAAATGAAACAGATAAACATCTCCCCCTGCTGAGAAAAACATGCAGCTTGACTTTTTGTACAGTCTGTTTGAGTTTTGTGTCACTGTGGGCTCCATGGTGCAGTAGTACAGTGCAGAGTCTGATACTGCAGCAGGAAAGATCTCCAGATCTACTTTCTTTTTATTTTTACGAAGTTTGGTGGATAGTCGTGGGTCAAGCTTATGTTCAACTCTAGTGTCACTATCTGTGGATTCATAAATCAGCAGAAGAAACTCTGGTTCTGATTGAGGTTTTTGTCGATACCAGTGGAGAGAGTTAGCTGAGTCATCATATGTGCAGGTCAGTGTGATGTTGCTGCCTTCACTTGAAGATATGATGGTTTGTTCTGGTGTAATGCTGCTGTCAACAGCACCTGCTATAAAACATTACAACAACATAAACATTTCTACTTTCATTACTTGAGGGTGTATCATCATGTTTAGGTATCCGGTTAAATTTCCAACATTCATCTAAAGTTTGTGTATAATATAAATGACTTACCAATGTTTTTACCAGCTATGAAAATAAAGAAGAGTAACATGACTGTTGTGTCTCTCTTGCAGTAGGTATAAATGGCAGGATCTCTGTGAAACTTTCTAAACTGTATCTTACCACATCTAGCTCCACCCACTTTTACTTACTCATAGTCATGTCAGCTCTGTCACATGAATTTTCATAATAGAATTTATTGAATGTTGTTTAAGGCTGATTTTTACTAAATATAGTGACAGTGACCCTATCACCATCACCTTGACCCTGGTCAGGTGTTTACTGAAGATTAATGAATGAACTCTTTGTGGATTTTAGTTATGCAATGATACACATATTAATGCAAATTGTAATTCGTCATATTAACATATTTGTGTCACAGCCTGGGAATTATGTTCTGTAGACTAAATGTCCCATCTTATAAATAGGTCAATAGGTCAGCTCTAATCCACATGAAGCCTCTCACCAAAATGCATATAAGATGCTCAGTCATTTGAATTGATGTGCTCCCTGTGCTAAAAAGAGAAAAGATTTTTTTTAATAAGTAAATGTAATATGAAAACATCTTGGAACTAATATGAAGTGTTACATCCTGTGAGGTTGTGTTGTATATTCTGTCTTATATGTGTTTAGTCCTTCAGGTTGGTCCCCTCTGTACTCTAGCCCTCCTTACTGCTTCAGCTCCAGCAGTTAACACTTCTGCCAAGGCTGGGATGGAAGCCAGTAACCCCAACTTCAATGCTCACTTGGTGTGTTGTGCTTGTGTGTGTGTTGAGATTCAGTGTTGTGTTTTACTATTCTGATTTTGACCTTTGCCTGCCTTGACTACAAGTTTGATCTGCTTCTTGTTAATCGTTGCTGCCTTGTGTATATAATCTTTCTTTGCACATGTAAATATTGAGACATTGTATGTATTCACTGGCATGAGGGCTATGACTGTCATTTTTGTTGGAGATGTTCATTTCTTTTTTTTTGTTTAGGTCAGATAGCTAATCTCAGTTTGTTTCTGTTTTGTTATTTTTGGTCTTGGTCCACCCTGAAGTCTTCCCAGTTCACTGTGCTGTACATATCACTACATCACAATATATCACCTTAACTCACTGCTGTGTTGTGACTCATTCCTGTTAACTCTGGGGCATCACATACATGTTCTGTTCTACCTCCTATATATATATAACCCTGTGCTATTTCTCAAACTTCATTAAGCATTAACAGTAAAAGATTAAAGAGCAGCATGATAGAGATGGTAATCTGCTAAAAGATAAAGCTGAAGGAGTTTACTGTCATAGTCTGTGGAGCTCCACACTTCCTGCAGCTGACACTGTTGATCAGAATATGTCTCACCAGGGGGCAGAGTGATGCCAGGGTTTATTTTAGATGTAATATTTTAGTTGTAATTACTGCATCACACTGAGCGATTGACAATGTTAT
The DNA here is from genome assembly GCF_019097595.1 of Hemibagrus wyckioides. NCBI lineage: Eukaryota > Metazoa > Chordata > Actinopteri > Siluriformes > Bagridae > Hemibagrus > Hemibagrus wyckioides. The sequence continues at coordinate 212,527 of NW_026690802.1, read as the reverse complement.
TTTATGATAACTTAAAATATAAAAAATATTCTTCATCTCTAGATTATTCTTCATCTCTAGATTATACTACACCTCTTGATTTAGACACTTCTGAATGTTGTGAATTGTTGACGACAAATCTTAATTTTTTTTTATACATGTAAATGAATATAATATACACTATATTGCCAAAAGTATTCGCTCACCCATCCAAATAATCAGAATCAGGTGTTCCAATCACTTCCATGGCCACAGGTGTATAAAATCAAGCACCTAGGCATGCAGACTGTTTTTACAAACATTTGTGAAAGAATGGGTCGCTCTCAGGAGCTCAGTGAATTCCAGCATGGAACTGTGATAGGATGCCACCTGTGCAACAAATCCAGTCGTGAAATTTCCTCGCTCCTAAATATTCCACAGTCAACTGTCAGCTGTATTATAAGAACGTGGAAGTGTTTGGGAACGACAGCAACTCAGCCACGAAGTGGTAGGCCACGTAAACTGACGGAGCGGGGTCAGCGGATGCTGAGGCGCATAGTGCGAAGAGGTCGCCAACTTTCTGCAGAGTCAATCGCTACAGACCTCCAAACTTCATGTGGCCTTCAGATTAGCTCAAGAACAGTGCGCAGAGAGCTTCATGGAATGGGTTTCCATGGCCGAGCAGCTGCATCCAAGCCATACATCACCAAGTGCAATGCAAAGCGTCGGATGCAGTGGTGTAAAGCACGCCGCCACTGGACTCTAGAGCAGTGGAGACGCGTTCTCTGGAGTGACGAATCGCGCTTCTCCATCTGGCAATCTGATGGACGAGTCTGGGTTTGGCGGTTGCCAGGAGAACGGTACTTGTCTGACTGCATTGTGCCAAGTGTAAGTTTGGTGGAGGGGGGATTATGGTGTGGGGTTGTTTTTCAGGAGCTGGGCTTGGCCCCTTAGTTCCAGTGAAAGGAACTCTGAATGCTTCAGCATACCAAGACATTTTGGACAATTCCATGCTCCCAACTTTGTGGGAACAGTTTGGAGCTGGCCCCTTCCTCTTCCAACATGACTGTGCACCAGTGACCAAAGCAAGGTCCATAAAGACATGGATGACAGAGTCTGGTGTGGATGAACTTGACTGGCCTGCACAGAGTCCTGACCTCAACCCGATAGAACACCTTTGGGATGAATTAGAGCGGAGACTGAGAGCCAGGCCTTCTCGTCCAACATCAGTGTGTGACCTCACAAATGCGCTTCTGGAAGAATGGTCAAAAATTCCCATAAACACACTCCTAAACCTTGTGGACAGCCTTCCCAGAAGAGTTGAAGCTGTTATAGCTGCAAAGGGTGGACCGACGTCATATTGAACCCTATGGATTAGGAATGGGATTTCACTTAAGTTCATATGCGAGTCAAGGCAGGTGAGCAAATACTTTTGGCAATATAGTGTATATAATTTAAATGAATCATGGGAAAAACTGGCCAGCAAAGTACAATGAATATAAAACAGTTCACACCAGCAACAAGTGACCCAGTGCCTCTTTATTATTTTCTCTTTCTTCAGCTGCATATGTTACCACAAATGTCTTTTGTGTCTGTGGTTAACTGATAAGTTGGTAAAGGACGTATCTTTGATATTTAACGTTGAACTTCAAATGAATTATTTCATAGGTTTTTGTACAGTCTCTCAGTGACTCTGTATCACTGTGCTACTACTCTAAGAGCACAGTGATAGAGTGCAGAATCTGAGATCTGCAGATCTTTGATAGTAAGTTCAGTAGAGTCTGGGGATGTTTCTGCATTGAATCGAGAGCCAGAGGGGTTGTAATCATCATCATCTCTTGACCTCGCGCCTTTATACAGTAAAAACTGTGGTGCGCTGTTGGGATATTGTCTGTACCAGTAAAGCCAAATGTCATCACTGCTTGATTGATATGAACAGTTCAGAGTAACAGTGTCTGTTTCCTTCATGACAATATTGGCATCTTCATCTTTCGGCCAAATTTTATCTGCGAAACTGCCTGTTATACAGGAGAATATTGATAAAGATATAATACAGATATCAAAACATTCTAAAAATATTTTTGTGTAATACCCAACATACCCCACAAATAATGTAAGACATTAAATTACATTAATTCTATAGAACATGAATTACAATAGTTAATTCCAATAGTAAATTGATGAATTGATGAAAATGACCTGTAACTAGAGTGAGAATCAGTGGTATGTATCTCACTATGTACAGTAAGTTGTATAGTTGATCCATTTCTGAACACAGCTCTGTGAGGATTCTGTATAATAGTGCTGTATGTGCTGAACTTTACACGTCTCTAGAAGGACACACCCAGGAAGTGATGCTGTTGGAGCATAATTTTACACAGATCATCACTTCACAGTATCAGTGACAGTGAACTGAGTCACTAATACAACACAGAACTATTCCACTGTTGCTGATCAACCCACTGCATCTGACTTCACCTCTTAAACACATCTTTTGGACTTTTGAACTCACAATACTTTAACCTTTCATACTAACTTTTTAAAAACTAAATACATTTTCAAGTATTTTTCTACTTATTTCAAGTAGAAATTGGAATAGAAAAGCTATACTTGTATTCAGGCTGTATAGGTAACAAGAGGTTTTGTGTTTTTGTTAGCTGATAATTCTGAACTACTGTATGAGTGCAGCATTTGATTCTGCAAGCTACTGTTATAAACAGACATAGCTAATGTTAGCTTGCAAGCTATATTCTCACAGTTATATCAGAGAACAAACAAATCCTGAAATAAATGAATACATAACTTTTACCATTACAAATGAGATTAAATAACAGTTGCAATATATGCCTTGAGGAATTCAAGCTAGCTAACAAAAATAACTGGAAAAGGCTAACTGGAAGTCTTACATAGAAACTTTTTGGTTGCTTGTAAAAAGCACAATTTTTTAATGGCTTTAAAGGCATTAAAGTTAAAGTTTTAAAACTTTTTTGTAGACCAACATTAACCTGCTCTGTCTAGTCAGCATTATCACCTCAGCTAGTATAATTGTCTCCTGATGGTAACTAGTTAACATTAGCTAAACAATGGTTTCAGTTATACTTGCAATATACTTATACTTGTATGTTATACTTGTTGCAACAGGACATTACTCTTGAAAACTGCAATAGCATAAGAAAATATGATATGCTAATATTCTTAATGTTAGCAGAAGAAACTGAATAAACATCATCTAATTAACATGGTGAGCTAACATTAGAGATAATCTTAAAGGTTAAGTTTAGCCTTCTTTCCATTTTAATTAACTTTAGAAGAGTCCCCCATTATAGACTGTAATAATGTCATAGATAATTACAGTGGAAATGTGTTCCTGTAGTCAAACTGGTAGATGAAGGTGCTAGCAATGCCAGTAGTCATGGGTGTGAAAGTTCAGATTGAGCCAGCCTCTGAACTTTCAAACCCATGACCACCTAATGAAATGGACCTAATGAAAATTCAATTGTTTATGATTATCGATCACTTCATTTATTAAATATGTTCATGATTTCTTAACTATAAACAGCCTGACAGTAGTTACAGGGTCATTTACATGTTTCAGTGTCTGAAAATCCAGCCTTGTCCAGTCCAGTGGAGTGTACCTCTGAGCAGGGAAATGTTCACATCCAGTGAGTATTCATCACATTAAACCAGCCACCTTTTCATTTATCAATCAAACATTAAATCTAAGTACATTCTTTGTGTGTTTTTGAGACTCTCTACATGCAAAACCTAAGAAAGCTAGAGGTCTAAAATCCAGTGACAGATCCAGGCTCAGTGTCCGGTCAGGGTATAATGATGGTTCCAGACACAGTGACATGGTCAGGGCACACAGTCAGGCACAGTGTTAGGTCATGATAATATGACACTTTATTAATCTCCTAAAGGGAACTTGTTACAGCAGCAGCATGTAAAATAGACAAAATAGACATGAGACATAATAGTGCCATAATTAAGATGAACAGAATATGACAATAAGACTAATAGTAGACATAATATAACAGTAAACATGCAGCAAACAAACACATACACTTAACATGATGTATTTAAGAGTATAGTTTAAAGCAAAGGAAAATGTACATTTTTTAATTGCCCATACTATGCCCCAGTAACATCTGATAAAACGATTCTGTTATTGTCATTAAAATAGCATGATGTTTGTGAATATACTATGATTCTTGTGTAGGTGTTATTTTAATCTCTTTTAAGTTTTTCCCCACCAGCTGCATGTGTTACCACAAATGTTGTTTGTCTGTGGTTAACTGATATGTTGGTAAAGGGGCTTCTGTGGCTTTATAAATTTAGATATTCCATTGTTATGTTTTTTGTAAAGCATTTCAGTGACTCTGTATCACTGTGCTGCTACTTGAAGAGCACAAAGATAGAGTGCAGAATCTGAGAGCTTTAGACCTCTGATAGTAAGTTCAGTAGAGTCTCTGCTGGTTTTCGACTCTAATCGACGATCATCAGGAGTGCTCTGGCCAGATCTTGACCTTGCGCCTTTATACAGTAAAAACTGTGGTGCGCTGTTAGGATATTGTTTGTACCAGTGAATATAGATGAAGTCACTGCTTGACTCATATGAACATTTCAGAGTAACAGTCTCTGTTTCTTTCCTGACAATGTTGGCATCTTCATCCTTTGGTCCAATTTTATCTGCAAAACTGCCTGGTGTAAAAAAATATATATATATAAAAATATATCAGTGAAATAATTTTCTTAAACCAAATATTGACTTAAGAAATCAACAAATGACTGGATGAATAATAAAAAAAAACATCGTTATTAATTAATGCAACTAATTGAATATGATTGTAAGAATTAAAACTTTTGATAAACTGATGAAATGAATTACCTGTAACTAGAGTGAGAATCAGTGGTATGTATCTCACTATGTACAGTAAGTTGTATAGTTGATCCATTTCTGAACACAGCTCTGTGAGGATTCTGTATAATAGTGCTGTATGTGCTGAACTTTACACGTCTCTAGAAGGACACACCCAGGAAGTGATGCTGTTGTAGTGTAGAGTCATTAATATGTCTGTGTTGTATTTTAAGATTCATCATCTATACCATACTATAAGCCTTTATCTGTTTGTGTGGTTTTTAAATTATTTGTACATTTATAAATAATTATGATAATTTGCTGTGGAAAATCATAGGAAACTGATCCAGATTTAAACCAAATCTCTCATAAGTAAATTTGCTGTGTCTGTTCCCAAAAGGTAATTAAATTCACTTCACTTCATTTTTATTTGTACAGCACTTTTAACAATGGACATTGTCTCAATGCAGCTTTAAAGAAAAACAGAAATTCAGAATAGAAATTACAAAGTTGAAAATTAACTTTACCCCTAATGAGCAACTCTGAGGCAACAGCGGCAAGAAAAAACTCCCTGAGACGATATGAGGAAGACTCAAATGTGAACCCATCCTCATCTGGGTGATACCAGAAAGCATGATTTTCAATTAATTACCTTCTAATTGTATATTATCAAACATTAAAAGCAGCCGAGGAGATGATCAGATCCACTTGTTTAGTTTTATCATCAACTTTAGCAGACAGACGTGGTGGCATAGGGATTTACCTTTTACCCTCCTTTCTGAAAAGGTCAATGTTAACTTACCTAATGAAAGCCACAGACACATGAATATAACAGTGATCATGATGAATGGTGTTAGTAAAATGACAATATTCTGAGGTCTTTCTGTACTCTATTATATTAATATTTCAGAGGTTCATGTCTCCACAAAGTGTGACATTCTCCATCCCGCTCCCTGTATTCCAGAGATAGGCTCCAGGTTGGAGCTTTAATTTTCAGAGGTAATTACAGTGGGATTTGAACCTCCTTGGACCTCTGGAGAAACAAGCTTCCAAGCGAGAACCAAGCCAGCAGCGCAAGTTTCCATTAGTTTTATCCCAACCACTCTATTCCATGTAAAACCAGGGCTCGTCCGGGATTTGAACCCGGGACCTCTCGCACCCTAAGCGAGAATCATACCCCTAGACCAACGAGCCAGGTCGTCACTGTTACCTTGATGTGCGCCAATGAAGGTTCACTGTACTCTGTAACTGTATGACCTTCTTGCTCATATGGACTGGGGTCCGAGTAAAAGGAACTCGGTTACACAAAGTCAAGTTAACAATAAAGCGAGGCTCCTGTGGGATTCAAACCTTTTTGGAATCCAGACGCTAAGTGTGAACCAAGTAAGCAGCTCTTGCCATTGGGCCAAATTATGTCATTTACAGGGTTGTTACTGTAGTCTTAGATTTCTGTTCTTGGTGAACAGGAATGAAACCCGATGTGGTCTTTAGCTGTTGTAGCTCATCTACCTCAAGAATTGATTATGGAGCACTATTTCAGTAGAGCTTATTTATTTCCTGATTGTGTGATGGAGACTGTGTTTTTATTTTCCACAATTCTTATTCTTAGTTATACATACTTTCAGGTATCCTGTAATTCTCAAAAATATATTAAAGATCCTGCAAAGACACACATGATGAACACATTAAATAGCATGCTCAGTAAAATAAACAAACAAACAAACATAAAATAAAAATAAATCAGATCAGCTGCTTGTCAAAAGAGTTTACAATATCCACATTTTTATTCCTAGAACAGAATCAAATTCCAGCATGTGATCTTTACACTGTCATTAAGTAAATAAACCATCAAACCTGCCACTATTGTTTATGAGAACTGCACTTAATACTGCAGAGGGAGTGAACATGTGGCTTCTTCAAACACACACCTAACTTTTCTATCTGTATTTGGATTCACTTAGAATGTTTTGTCTATTCACTTCAAATAAAGTATTCATATATGGTTATATACATACATTTCTATTGGATCAATAATCAGAATGCTGATGTTATGCATAGCTTCCAGTCTTTTCTTCTTATTGTGATTCTTTAACACTTTCATGTTTGAGGTCTCTGTAGATTTTTGGACAGTGAAGTTGACTTTCCTGTCACTGTGGGCTGCAAGGCGCAGTAGTACAGTGCAGAGTCTGATACTGAAGCAGGCGAGATCTCCAAATCCACACGCTTCAGACTCTTATGAACTTTAGCAGACAAATGAGGATGAGGAGTATCACCTGTCTGATTCCCTCCCAATTCCGTCAACAGAACGAGGAATTCTGGTGCTGCATTGGAATATTGTCCATACCACTGTAGATTGTTCATAGAAACAGTGTATTTATAATCACAGGAGAGTGTAACTGCTTGCTCCTCTTTACCATAGACAGCAGAAGATGTTGGAGTAATGCTGTCCTGTGTGCTCTCACCTGAAGAGGACATTTATTTCAGAATATTATCATTTTATATTATACAGTATACATACAGTACATGCTTACAATCTAAAACACTCACACATGGAAACATTTCTTTACTAGTTATAAAACATTTAAACATGATATATGGGGATATATAAAATATAAGCTTACCTATGAACATGGTAAAAAACAGAAACATACAGAAAACCATCATGTTTTAATTTCCTCTGTTCTTCTGAAAGTTTCCTTTTTATGTTACTGTAAATGTCAAGTTTCCTTCTACTCTGTCTTCAGTGAAGCATCTAAGCATTTCTTGTGTACAAAGCCTCAACTGTAGCTTCCCTCTGTTTTAACCAATCAGAGTGCAGGATGTGCCACATTATGTAAAATACACACACATGTTCTAAAAGAATATAATGAGTAAAAGATTCATATATTTATTTCCTGTATTTCCTATTTCTATGAACTTAAACCTTTTCTAATCTACAAAATATATTGTTGCAATTACAAACAATTCTTATTGTGAAATTAAATTCTTCAGCAGATTTATAGTACAGCCTTAAAGTCTAAACAAAACACCAAATTATAACAATATAAAACCCCTAACAAGGTGGTGTTTGAGAGCATGTGCACAAATACATAAGCATCTTGTATTAAGCTCAAGATTCTGCAGTAATTCAAGTGTTTCAGTCGGACTGCACTCCACACACCATGTATCTGTGCTGAAGCTTTGTTCAGGTTTAATGTTCATGGCTACTTTAACACTCCACATGGTTCTGTTGTGTCCAGGTCCAATCAGGTTCAGTTCTAGAGTATTTTCATGTCATGTACTGCCATCTGCAGGAGCTGAATTTAAATAGACATATACATTATTTACATCAAGAACCATCAATATATTTTAAAACAAAAGTATTGCTCACCACGCTGGGAATAGTTCACAGTTTCAATTCATAGATTCATTTGGAATCATTACAGCATTTCAGCATATCAGAACACAAGAATAACCCGTCTTTTTCTTTTTTATCTGTATTTCTGACATTAACCTAGACAAAAACAAGTCCTCAGATTCAGCATCCTTAAAGAGACAAATTTGCTGGTGTGCTTGTGATTATTGTCCTTTAATATGACCCAGTTTCAGCCCAACATAAGCTCATGGACAGTCTTACATTTGTCTCAAGAATATTCTAATATAAAGTGGAGATCATCAATGTCCAAATGATTAAAAGTTTTCTAGAGCCTGTGGCTGCAAAACAACCGAATCCTCACCCCTCCACCACCATGACACTTGGTATGAGGTGTTTGTTGTGATAAACTCTGTTTGACCTTCACCAAACATGAAACTATGAATAATGATTAACCATCAGGCCAAAAAAATATTGTTCCCAAATTTGTTAAGATGCTGCCATGTTTTTTTGGAGAGAAAGGGCTTCTTCCTCTCACCTCCTCCATGAAAGCCATATGTGGAGGCAGGACTGAGGTGGAGCACAGGTTTGTGAATGGAAGGTGGTGCAGGGAAGAGTAAGTGCTGTTTTCACAGGTCAGGGTCGTAACACTTAAGACCTGGGAAATGCAACTGTGAATGGATTTTTGCTGATCCATTTAAAATTTGGCAGACATTGTACATCCATTTAACTGAAAATACAACTGTTAATACACAATTTCCATTTTCATTTCATTTTCACTCAATCTTGATGAATTTCATTATGATCAATAAAAGGAAAGCAAATTTGACTAACACTTTCCTTATTCATCCATTTTAACTTCTTGTAACTATACAATGGAATTATGGTCTGGAGTGCTCACATTTTGTTCTGGATCTTAGTTCACATTTGGTAAAGTAACATACATTTATACACACAGGTATAATAAACACATGAAAGAATAAATAAATGTATGAATGGAAAATAAATTACTGGATATAAAATATAGGATATTGTTTGTACCAATAAAGCAGAATGTTATCTCTGCTTCACTTATATGAACATTTCAGAGTAACAGTGTACTGAATAAACAAAAAGTAACCATGTGCCTTTATCATGAATTAAAGTTTAAACCTAATGTCATGTATTGGAGTTGAGTTGAAAATCAACATTTTATATATATACACATATCTTGATGTATAGAAATGATCTGACCGAGGCTGTAATAGATGCAAATGAAATACTTTATTAGAGTTAGGATAGGAGGATGATGAGAGGAGGGTTAATATTGGTTGAAATGATATTAGATGAAAGACAAACACAGAAAATTCATTAACACTAAACCTGGAAATGTAACGAGAAAGCAATTATTTCTAGTGAGAATGATAAAATGCTACACAGGCTACAACTGACTGTGCAATTCTGGTCCTAAAGTCCTGGGATCGTTGTGCAGACCTGTCAAGGGGAAAAAGAAGAGAGATATTTTAAAACGTGACAATTGAAATGTTACAAAATCAATTTATACTCATCTGTGGAGCGCTTGAGCAATGTAGGGACAAAATATGAACTGTAACAAAGTATGGAATGGGAACTTGTGCAATAAATTGTGTGTTTGTGTGAGTGTGTTGTGTTGGTGGGTACTGGGAAGGTGTAGAAGTAAGGGAAGGACATTGCCAAGAGCATCTCCAAAGTCTTCACCATCTTCTTCTCGACATGCTGCCCGAGGAGATGCCTAACCGTGCTGGCTAAAGCTGGCGGGTCGGTGTAGAGCTCCAGGGGCTGAGAGAACAGTACCACAAAAAGGCCTGTAAGCTGATCCTATCAACAAATGACACAAACACAAATCCAGTGTAATGTCACTGTCTTAGAGACACAATGCTGACCATTTGTGTAACGTGGCATCAGAAGATATTTGAACACTTACAATAAGCACTGTGAAGTAGATCTTTGCTCCAGGCTCCCGAACGTCTACATCCCACTTGATGAGCGCAAGCAGGCGCTCCGAGAGTCCTCCCTGAACCTTTAGGAAAGGGAGACGACAAGCTCCGTTAATGCCAGGGTTTAAAATATGGGAAAACAAAATGAAATAAAATAGATCCTGTTCTCAAACTACATTCAAGCATCGCTTTTAAATCTCCCGATAAGACGCTTACTGGCTGAGGCGTTAAGCCCTTCGTGAAGTATCCGCAGAGAAGCAGCTCGTAAAACACGTCCACGAGGTTGTAGTGGTAGGCCTGCAGAGAGCAGAAAAGTTACAAAAAGAAATTAACTTTACATAATGGAGTCCTAATGGAGTTCTCTATTATCAAAGTCTTTCAGATTTAAACAGCTGTCATGTTACACAGGCATTCATAAGCTTACACAGGACCCGGAGAGCTCTGCTTTGATGGAGTCCCGATGAGAAGGAGTCCTCAGGAACCGAATCGGAGCCACGGAGGCCAGCTGTACGCCAACTGCATCCTGTTAAAACGTAAAAAACAAAAAAATCTCTGTAATTCACTTATGGTGTTCTAGATGGCTTCTTAATTTACACCTTAACACGAAGCAGGATGTAAGCCTAAACATGTCCTGTTCTCCAAAAAAGATGATGTACTGTACATTTCCTCCCGCCGCCCCATCATAAGTGCTTCTTCTCATCACAGTTTCATAATAACACATCTAACATTCTGTCACGTTCCTTACAGTAAAAACAGCTTGAGTAAAATAAAGGAAAGGTTTGTTTACCGGTTAAAAGGTTTGCATTACTCATTACGATATTTATCTTAATGATGCTACCAAGTTAATTATCCAGGCTTGCTAACAGTGTAGATAAACCAGTGTTTTTTTCACCCACACCCAGAAATAGAGGATTTTGATATTTAAAAAACAAGGGAGACGTAAAAATTCAAAAATTTCCTTTTTAACGCCGAAACGTTAATGAACCTGTGAGTTTGTAAACTAGTTAAGCTGAGAATAAACAGACAAATATTAGCATTAGTTAGCAGTATCTAGCATTAGCATTAGCTTGTGTAAATTCACCGTACACGGTGACTGATTAAAGTCTCAAAAACCTCCTGTCCCAGTCCATCATCCGAAATCTATCTAAATATTATACGGAATAATTATTAAAACCTTCACCCGAGTTCAGCAAGCTTTACACTCTATATGATATTGTGTAAATGAAATGATTAGCGAGGTTCGCTAGCTAGATAACATACATCTGTAACCAAGTCCTGTAATTCGCAGCAAACCTTTTACATTTCCCTGGACAAGCACACTCCACAACTCCTGACACTTTTCTGAGCTAAGGCATCGAAGGATGGTACCATTGGCAACCAGATGGCTAAAATATTAAAAGACTATCATGAACAAGTAAGTGGAATTCCCATTGAACATACTCAAGGGCTGTACAGGTTAAAAACATTATCAATAAATAAAATCAGTTAAATATAATAATGATGAATGTTTTCAGTTGCCAGAAAAGACAAAAACATGAAGGCATTCTAAAACAGTAGTCTATACAAACAAAATAAATAAATTACACAAAGTAGTGTAGAATAACATGCAAGTAAGTGAATGATAACAATTTTTGTGTGTGGATGAACTAATCCTTAAAATGTGCTTGTGCTGTTATTAAACTGCCTAAAGGAATTTGCCTGTTATGTGGATTAGTAAGAAAGTGCCAGGTAATAACTAGTGCTGTTACATGTTGTAGCTAGGTTTGCAGTGTTAGAATGTTGTCTCATCATTAATCATGTTAATAAATTCAAAATGTTGCTTAGTTGGGAATTAAAAGTATGGTCATTTTTTGTTTTGTCTTTAAGGATCAGGATGACATCAGTGTCATTGGAACTCTTGTCCTGGCTGGACTGCCGCTTTACTTGAAGGAAGACTCGTCAGATGTTTTCAAGACACACACGGTAAGGCTCATCAGGACTACTTTCTGAAACATTTTCATCTTTTTGTCGACATCGAAAAAAATACAGCTAGAGTAGCTGTACAGTTGATCATTTCAGTAATCTTAAAGGAAAGGTTTACTCAAATGATGATTATATAATTCATTTACTCACCCTCGTGTAATTCCATTAGATTTTTGTTAAAGGTACGTTTAAATCTTTTTCTCTCCTTTTGTCTGTCCAATTCAAGGCAATCTGTATTTTCAAGCTTCAAAAATTACTTTGATTTAGACTTTAGTAAAATATTAACATGGTTCAACACACACATTAAACACATTATCTAAATATAATATCTAAATTTGATGTGCATTGTTTTCTGTATGTTTATATCATTGTCATATGTAAAGCTCATACTCCAAAGTCATGAACATGATCTGCACTATTTTCAGAGGCTTGTTATGTTGTAATGATAAGGTTTAGTTCATTCTAATGGGAACCACTGGTATTAATTTTGTTTTGCCTCTTTGTTTTTTTGTTTGTATGTCTTGATTGTCCTTGAAGATGACGTGGTGATGTCTTCAAAATCCTGGGTCAGTGCTCTGATGCTGCTTTTTGGGCTGCTTTATGCCCTTCATATCAGCTACCCCAAGAAGCTGACTTTTTTTTTTTTGGTTCCTGCAACCAAGGAAAGTTCGATTTTGCTTAGTCTTTAAATCTGTTTGTGTTCAGGTAACAGATGTAATTAAGTCCAAATAACTTTTTAGCTACACAAATGGTTTGAGGAAACCGATTGCCTTAAATGGTTTGAGTTGACTGAACTCAAATTAATCAAGACTAACTTTATCAGATTGTGTTCCGTCAACTCAAACCATTTAAGACCATCGATTTCCTCAAACCATTTAAGTAACTATATATATATATACTTTACTACTTTTTTATTTATTGATTTATGCCACAGAATTACCACAAACATTGTTTGTGTCTGTGGTTTTCTGATAACAGGTTGGTAAAGGAAGGATCTTTGATGTGGTTTTAGAATCTTCATTTATACTGGTTTATACGTTTTATTAATATTGACTTAAGAAATAAAGAAATGACTGGATGAATAATAAAAAACATGGTTATTAATTAATGCAACTAATTAACTCATTAAATATGATTGTAAGAATTAAAACTTTTGGTAAACTGATTAAAATGAATTACCTGTAACTAGAGTGAGAATCAGTGCATCTGACTTCACCTCTTAAACATATCTTTTGGAGTTAGAGGTCAGGGCTGTGTCTCAAAAGACACAATAACTTACAATACTTTAACCTTTCATACTAACTTTTTAAACTTTTTAACCATGAAGTTATGACATTGAAAACTCACAGCTGAAAATGTTAAATATGAATTCCACACGTTTACTTTCTTTGTTGCTTGTTTTAATCTGCTTCTGAGAGAAATTCCGTTTCCAAGCACGTCATTTAATGTGTTTGACTTCATGCAACAGTATTAAACTCATGCAATATACTGTAGGGATTAAGTTATAATGTTTTATTTATAAGGCCATATACATCAACGTGTTTACAGTAATGTTCAAAGCAGATAAGTTATACCTACCTTATTATTAAAACAGATGGATGTGCATGCAATGAGTCAAGTTTCATTTTTATGCACTTTTATGCATATGCATAAGTCGTTTTATTCATACCTTAATTTCACTATACACAAATAGGCCATTATTCTCAAAATATCACGAATTTAATCCCGTATTGCTACGAATCTCGTGATTTTTACGTTATTCTCATAGTGTTAACTTTATTCGCGAAATATTACTACTTTGTCACAATTTTATTTAGTTTGACTTTTTTTCTGGAATAACTACCAGTTAAATTGTGCATTATAATGACTTTAATCTGAAGAGGTTTTCCATTTTAATTTTTATCTTTGCACAGGCATCTTTAAAGTTGAACAAAAAAAAGTTGTGTGCAAATGGCAGGACAACACCAGCGCAATTAAGTATTTACAAAGCACATAAAATACTTCGCAGCTTTACACTCACACAGTCACGGGTAAATTTATACATATTCATTTAAAATGTAAATATTATTATATATGCATTAAAGTATTAAAATATATACTTTAGAAACTGTGTTTATGTCTTTCAGAATTTATTGTGGATGTTTTCTCACAATCACTACATTACATGTGCAGTTAACAAATTTACTGGACACTTTTTAATGTAACGTGATAAATTACAAGCGTATTTAACAAGAGTATGAAGACTACATAGCAAACTTTGAGTGATTATACTGTATAATGTGCTCAGGCCAGAGGTGTACCATGTGCCACCTGGTGGACATTCTGTGAAGTACAACACATGCATTTAAATACCAAAGCGCCGACATCTGTATACATCAATTTTATTTCTAAAGCACATTTCAATTCAACCTTAGTTTGCCAAAGTGCTGTACAAAAATAAAGGGAATAAAAATAAAAAGGATGAAAGCAGGAAAACACATACACATTTACAAACAATTAACAGCAGAAGAAAAGAGATGCGTTTTTAACATAGATTTGAATTCAGCTAACGTGGAAGCAGTTCTAATGGGTGATGACAGGCTGTTCCACAGCTTAGGACCAGCTACTGCGAAGGCTCTGTCTCCCCTGCGTTACAGGCGAGACCATGGTATTCACAAAAGATGACCATCTTGGGATCTAAGTGACCGAGCAGGATTGTAAGTGGTGAGTAAATCGGAGAGATATCTTGGAGCTAAGTTGTTAAGAGCTTTATAGACAAATAACAGAATTTTGTAATCAATTCGATATCAGACTGGCAGCCAGTGCAGGGAGCGTAACATTGGTGTGATATGGTCTCGTTTGCAGCTACCCGTGTTTGCAGACACCAGAGCATGCAATGCATACCAGTTACTCTGATTTGGAATAAATTAGCCTGCATTAAGCTTTCAGTAAATGAACAATTATGCAGTGTCATGTGAGTTTAAATTGGGAGTGAGCAGAAACAAAGTAGCTTGAAGACAACTGTCATGTAACAAAGACTCTTTTTCACTGACTTTTTTCTTCTATAAGAATCCGTCATTGTTGTGATATGCTAATTAGGACATGCGGAAGTGTCACGTGACTTTCTGGCTCCTCCTGTCTCATTTTCTCATTACCTCGTTGCTGGTCTGTGTGATTGGTGTTAGATGATATATACAGTTCAAGGTGATAAATGTGGAGCCATGCCTTGTCTTTAGTGCACTTCTAATTTAATTATAAATTGCACTCAAGTATAAAGGATTGTCACCAGCAGAACTGCCTTGAGTATAACAAAACTGTGTGAATGTTTTTGTACAGTGCAGCTGGATTTCCTGTCACTGTGGGCGCCAGAGCACAGTAATATAGTGCAGAGTCTGATACAGCAGCAGAGGAGATGATCAGATCCACTTTCTTATCTTTAAGTGTAGCATTCATTCTTGGGGGACGGTTTTCACTTAGATCTCCATTTTTGTAAATATAAAGAAGGAACTCAGGTTTAGATTTTGGATATTGTCTGTACCAGTGCAGGTAGAATCCTGGAGCACTTGTTTCATATTCACAGGACAGAGTAACATCATTACCTTCATCTACAACATTCTGAGTGGAAAGTGGCTTTATTGAATCTGCCATGGAGTCACCTGTCATAGAGAAGAGAACATAAAGTTTAACACAATCAAGCCAGAATTACACACAGAAATCATGCTTTCTATAACACCAGACAATTAATAAACAATACATAATATCTAAACTAACAAAAGGTGTTAACTCACCTAGTGAAAGCCACAGACACATGAATATAACAGTGAACATGATGACTGGTTTTAGCTGAATGAAAAAGCTCTTTCTGTACTCTAATATATTACCATGATAAATGTTCAGGAAGCTCCACCCCCCAGCATCACATGACAGTGTCTCCAGTGTTGATGACAGTGAAACATCCTGGCTTTACATTAAGCCTTGTTTGGGAAACTGTGCTGAAGCTGTTTACATTGTAAACAAACAAAAACTGACAGCAGGAAAAAATTCTACTTCATAAAAATGTTGCAATAATTAAAATGAGTAAATATTTTTGTTTTTTAAATATATATATATTTTATAAGTGGTGTTTGGATATTAGGGTACTTGATTGTTGTGATAAAGCATGTTTATTGAATAGGATTACATTTCATAAGGTGGTATTTCATGAGGTGTGGAACAAACCAGGCTCTTTTCTTTCTCTTATCTATTATTCTTTATTACCATTTAACTCATTGCTTAATAAAACCACTTTGTAAAACTAGTTGACTTGATCTCATATCTGCTGATTGGTCATTTAAACATGAAACTGTGTTTATAAAGAAAGGGTGGAGTATTTACCTTATCCTATGATAAGAGAATCTGTCCAGATCCCATTTTATTCAGTGCAGCTGTAAAATATAATAATAATAAAAATATAATATTAATTTACACCAATCAGGCATAACTTTATGACCAGTGACAGGTGAAGAGAATGACACTGATGATCTCCTCATCATGGCACCTGTTAGTGGGTTGGATATATTAGGCCCCAAGTGAACATTTTGAACAAGTTAATGTGTTAGAAGCAGGAAAAATGGGCAAGCGTGAGGTCAAATTTTGATGGCTGGACGATTGCATTAGAGCAAAACTGTCTATCTCCAAAACTGCCGCTCTTGTGGGGTGTTCCCGGTCTGCAGTGGTCAGTATCTATCAAAAGTGGTCCAAGCAAGGAACAGTGATAAACTGGCGACAGTGTCATGGGCGGCCAAGGCTTATTGATGCACGTGGGGAGTGAAGGCTGGCCCGTGTGATCTGATCCAACAGATGAGCTACTGTTACTCAAGTTGCTGAAGAGGTTAATACTGATTCTGATAGAAAGGTGTCAGAATACACAGTGCATGATGGGCTTTTTTGGCAGAAAACGGAGGACCAACACAATATTATGCAGCTGGTCATAATGTTATGCCTGATCAGTGTAGGTCACACATTTGTAATGAAATTGTACATATAGGCCTACTGTACCTATAGGCCTAGTACTGTGTATGTAGGATTAAACAACAGATAGAGTCGATATTATTTTGCAAAGAAGTATTTATAATCACAGAAGTCTACATTCTTGGGGATGTGAGCAGGGTCCTTGTATTTGGCCCACAATAAGATAACTCACTACGCCATCTTCTGGAGAAAAGAGAAAAACTTTAACAAACAAGTCTTTTTTCATTAAATTCACAAATTAGAACAACAAATAGTAATTTCTGAACTTCTGTACAGAGCCTCAGCTGCTTTCATTAAATTCAGAATTGGCTCTGTGGACTTTTCTGAAAAACTTTCTATCTCATGTAACTGAGTAAACTAGGGAAATACAGTATCTTTTAAAAAACAATATTTTTCACAAATCAACAAACTGTTGTTTATAGAGAAAAGCAATTATTATTATTATTATTATTATTATTATTATTATTATTATATTTTTAATTCTTCAATTACAAACAAACAAAACAAGGTACATACTCAACTTACACAATATGACGATATATAACCAGCAATAGGTTGAGCAAACCATTAACAAAGCTGATTAAATATCATAATATCATCAAAAATGAATAAACAGATAAATAAATGACCTGTAACTAGAGTGAGAATCAGTGGTATGTATCTCACTATGTACAGTAAGTTGTATAGTTGATCCATTTCTGAACACAGCTCTGTGAGGATTCTGTATAATAGTGCTGTATGTGCTGAACTTTACACGTCTCTAGAAGGACACACCCAGGAAGTGATGCTGTTGTAGTGTAGCTTTGTACAGATCATCACTTCACACAGTTTCAGTGACAGAAAACTAGAGTCATTAATGTAGCTGTGTTGTATTTTAAGATTTATCATCTATACAATACTATAAGCCTTTACTTGTTTTTGTGGTGTTTACATTAATTGAAAACTATAAACAATTATGATATTTTGCTGTTAATCTGTAAATGTGATAAATAGGCTCATTGGCCACTACATCAAGATATTTGTATGAAAAGTAAATGCAAACTTTTTATAATAATGATCATAGAACAACAGAACCAGATTCGTACAAAATCTCTCTTTACACATACATTTGCCCAATAGGTAAGTATAGGAAAGCTGATTAGTGTAATTATATCTAAATAATAATTTCATGTCATTGCTTTTCCACAATTACTATCATTAATTAATCTTTAAATTTATATAGCCTTTCTTCAAAGGTAAGTAATAAAATATTGGTACTCAAAATTGACATAGTTGCTAAAAATCCAAATCAGTCTCTTTATATACCTGTGTGTTCACAGTTTAGGATGAGGAGTAAATATCTATTCTACTTTGAAGGTGCTGATAGTAAGAATTAAAAGACCAAAATTATTTAATTATTGTTCATAACATACAATAAGTTAAGCGTGTGAGAGAAATGTCTGAGGTGGTGTGTCTGTGCTACATTTACAGGATGGTCTTTTGAATTTTGGAGGTTTTATTTAGATTTTTAGTTTAAAGTAGACTAATAAAAGGGAATTGAGGAACCAGTAAGAAGAGTTTTACTGAGTGTGAGTTTAAATCTGGAGACACAGCACAGAGACATTAACTTATTATTTTTGTTCCTTCAGCTAGAGTTTATAATGTGCAGTCAGTAAACACAAACCTGATATCACCTGATACTACAAATGCACTAGCCTCTGTTTTATATATATTACACTATCCTAGATTCCTCATGCAAATTATTTGGACTCTAACTTCTCTAAACTTCTCCTTGATGTCCATCACTGTATGTGTTTTTATTGCCTTAACCAGAACAAAATGGCTACTGTATATGTATGTATAAATGGATGGATAAATGGATAAATGAATGAATGTTAGTGCCAAAGGGTGATATCTATTTTTTCTGTTGCTGCCATTGTTGAATAAAAAAGGATGCCAATAAACATCAATTCAATAGCATACATCAGGTAATTGTTGTGAATATGTAATATAAACAGAGAGAGACTAATGTCTAGGATCCTGCATTCTCCCCACTGTGGCCTAAGCACAGAACCAACCCAGCCACTGGTGGTTGCACAAGTCCGTGCATTTTCAAGCTGAGATTAATTGGGAGGTGTGGGAGTAATTTTTGAATGGTTTAAAGTGATTTAGAGTGTTTAAAGTGGTTTTGAATGTTTTAGAGTGTTTAGAGTGTATATGAATGCATTCTTGTTTGTGTTTGTATAAAATAATCAGAGGACAGCATGGTTGGGTTGTCAGGCACCACCTTAATTTATTGGTCACCTCTATTTACAGTTTTAACAATGAACGGTTAAACACTACGAGGTTTAGGTGTGAGACTTTGTTGACAGTAGATGAGACTTGGACGGAGTTTCAATCTTGGTATGGCTGGGGTTGGAGCTGTGCCCAAGTTCCTGAGCAGAAGCGCAGCACGTCGTAAGAAGTCAAGGGTAGCAGGAGATAGAGCTAGGAATAATTGGAAGGAAACTGTGATTAAAACTACAGCAGGTGTAGAAGTGAAAGAAAACATTGTTTGCAATGAATTAAAACTAAGCAATCAAAGACAGAGCAGTGGCCCTGAAACTTACCCATGCTGTCCTCGGAGGTCAAAATGAACTGTTTGATGAAAACAAGCTGGAAAAGTCCTATTGATAAGTGCACAGATGTCCACTATTTTTATAACTGACCTCGGAAGTCCGATTATAATGGAATGTGAAAGAGTTAAAAAGTAAGAGATAATGGTGTCCAAAAAGAACCTGATATTTCAGGAAGTAAATAGGAGTGACTTTCTCAGCAAAGAAGGTTTGGTTTGAATATTATGAAAAGATAAGAGAAAAGAATTAAAAGACTATGTTTTGTGATGATTATTTCGGAGGTTGTTGGGATGTTCATTCGTGAGCAGCTCAATTCTTGTAACCAGCGCTGACTGCAAATAAACCTTGTATCTGCATTCATCCAGTCTGGGCAGTTTGGATTTTTTTAGTTAGAGCCTTGCTTGACTGAGCTGTCAGGTCAATGTGGAGCTGGAGACAGATAATAGCAAAGGATTAATTGAGTAGTATTAAATAGAGCGTTATAGTATCAGAAAAATATTTTCCACAGAGGGTTGCATCAAGAAGGTCATCCACTGTAAAACCTGCATCAAATCAAAATATGCAGATCAATGATCCACTGTGGCAAACCCTAACAGGATCAGCCGACAGAAGAAAAAACAGTAGTATGTTTGCCTTCAGTGTAGTTAAACTGTGTGAAAGTTTTTGTACAGTTCAGCTGGATTTCCTGTCACTGTGGGCACCAAAGCACAGTAGTATAGAGCAGAGTCTGATACAGCAGCAGAGGAGATGATCAGATCCACTTGTTGTATGTTTTTATCAACATGAGCGTTCAGACGTGGTGGGATTGGGTCACTTTTATACCCACTTGTATCAATATAAAGAAGGAACTCAGGGTTAGATGTTGGATATTGCCTGTACCAGTGCAGGTAGTTGTTTCCTGTATAACTTGTTTTATAGCTGCAGGACAGATTAACATTTTCACCTTCATGTACAACATTATGAGGGAAAACTGGCTCTATTGAATCTGCCATGGAGTCACCTGTCATAGAGGAAAGAACATAATGTCAGTAACCTATCTGTGGATCAAGCCAGTGTTACATAAATCTCACATTCTGCTTTTTCACATCACCACACAGACTATTTAACCATTAATTCAACTTTTAATATTTATGCAATAAACAAGGCAATTTACTCACCTAGTGAAAGCCACAGAAACACGAATATAAAAGTAAACATGATGAATGGTTTTAGCTGAATGTAAATATTCTGAGGTCTTTATGTACTCTGATATGATCATAAATGTTTATGAAGCTCCACCCCACAGCATCACATGACACCAATGTTACTGACAGATTGTTGATTCTTACTGAAGCATCGCTGTTTGTGGAGAATATTTCCACATTGTATTCAAGTTCAAGCAGGACATTTATTTAATTAATGCCACAAAAGGCAGATGCAAGTGCAAATTGCAAACTACCAGAAAAGGCTATGGTTGAAGCTGTGCTACACACGACAACCACAACGAGAAGTCATTTTCATTCACAAAGTATAACAACAAATACTAATTTCCAGAACATTACATAACATTACTCTCCTGAACTCCTGAATCTGTAAAGCTTCAGCTGCTTAACTTGAGCTTGCTTCAGCTTCTAACTGTCCTCACAGTCAGGCATTTCAGAAGTGAATGTAAACATGTAAATAGCTCCATCTTGTGAGAAAAGCATGGCCCTGTTCCAGTCATGTGTAGTGCTTTTTGTACAGTGTGGTTGGGCAGCAACAGTAAAGAAAAGCAAGAAGAGGAGTAACATTGTTATCCTGAGTGTTTAGTTCAGGTCTCTAGCTTTAGAAATAATTGCCAGTGTTGTGTATTTGAAATGTGTCTCTGATGTCTAGGAGAACTACTACTATAATTGGGATTACATTTTTTTTCTTTTCATTTTATTTCTTTTGTCTGCAGTATATAACATATAACAGTATTTAATATATTCCATTTTAAAAATTCCCCATAAAATTATAATAATATAAAATACAATACAATTTAGAAGCATCTTGTATTAAGCTCAATGCTCTTTTAAGTATCTGTGGTAATTCAAGTGTTTCCCTTAATATCAGTGCTGGATCAAGTGCTATTTTATAAGCTGCCAAATAATGAAGAGTGAAGTCTTTAGTTCACTAGTGTTACATTAAAACCCAGCAATTTAAACTATTTAAAGACATTGATATTTAACTTTGTTTTACATTTTTATTGCATCAGGAGAATAACAGCATGAACCTTAGCAGAAATAATTATTTTTGATTAAAGATTAACATTTATTTTTAAAAGATTTCTTCTCTGATTGCTCAACCAATAAGTATTAACAACATATGTAAGAGGATCATTGTTGATATTTAAAGGAAATAAACAGCGAAGTTTGAGAATTAAGAAAGAAACCTGTATTTGAATGAAACAGATAAACATCTCCCCCTGCTGAGAAATAAATCAAGCTTGACTTTTGTACAGTCTGTTTGAGTTTTGTGTCTCTGTGGGCTGCATGGCTGTAACAAACCTCCAGACACCGGGTGAGTAGGATCCATGTGCAGTTTATTAATATAATGCAAAACGACAGGCAAGAAAGGTCAGAGAACCGTAAAGACGAACTGCGATGCAAACTAATCCGAAAAACACTAGACTGACTCAGAAAACCGATGAAACAAAATGAGATCAAAACCACAACAGCAATCAGACAAAGAAACACGAGAAACAGCTTGGTACAGAGCTAGTCACAATACTCTGTAATGTGCATCCAAGACTGTCTCCATGATCAGACCAGCAGAGGAGCAGAGATTCATCACTGAGGCTCACAACTGATAGATTTGTGTATGAATGAACATACTGTCTCCTAATAATACATGTGTCAAAAATCTAATGTGATTTATAAATATACTCTTTATAAATCACATTAGAGACAGAATTCCTCCAAACATGGCATGTAAATTCAAAATCATCAGTAGATAATAGATTTCCATATAACAAAACTGTGTGAAAGTTTTTGTACAGTGCAGCTGGATTTCCTGTCACTGTGGGCCTCAGAGCACAGTAGTATAGAGCAGAGTCTGATACAGCAGCAGAGGAGACGATCAGATCCACTTGTTCATCTTTAACGTTAGCAGTCATTCTTGGGTCAGTGTTGGAAATTAGATTTCCTTTCTGGTCAACATTAAGAAGGAACTCAGGTTTAGATTTTGGATATTGCCTGTACCAGTACAGGTAGTCTGATGGACCACTTTTTTTATATGTGCAGGACAGAGTAACATTGTCACCTTCATCTACAGCTTTATGAGGGAGAAGTGGCTTTATTGAATCTGCCATGGAGTCACCTGTCATAGAGAAGAGAACATAATGTTTTTAATCTTTAAATAATCAACAGGAAATATTTAAGTCAGACCCACACTCTGCATTTTCACACTGCATCACCACACAGACTAATATTTAATATAATATAGTTAATATTTCTGCAATAACAAAAAGTCAATGTTAACTCACCTAGTGAAAGCCACAGATACATGAATATAACAGTGAACATGATGACTGGTCTTAGCTCAGTGAAAATAGTGGAGATCTTTCTGTAATCTAATATGTTAACACCATAAAGCTTCAAAATTGCTCCACCCCACAGCATCACATGACAGTGTCACCAATGTTGTTGTCAGATTGTTGATTCTTACTGAAACATCCTGGCTTTACATTCAGCCTCATATGGGAAACCTGTCCAGAGCACATTTAAGTAAACTCATACTGAAAGCAGGAAATTAATGTATTCCCTTAATGCTCAGCTCTAACAGTTAAATCTAAAAAAAATAAAACTTTCCTGTACTTATGATATCAAGAGAAGAAGAGAAAGAAGAGTAAAGGCAGATTTACAGATAAGATTCCAGTTTTCAGTGTTTCTCACACAGCAGGTGCTTTTGTTGATTTTTGTATGATTGAAGAATGTCACAAAGGTTTTACTGTGAAAAGTAGCTTTCATCGTCTCAAATAATGTGAGCAGGTTGTGTGGTGCTCTAGTTGTTGAGGCACAATAAGATAAGTGACTGCGCCATCTTGTGTTCACTGAAGAGAAAAAACATAACACACTAATAAATAAATAAAACCCTGCAAACAGGTCATATAGTCAAACATGTATGCTCTGGATTAATATTTTTATATTTGACCTTAGACTTAAATTGTATTCACAACACACAGAATTCCCTTTAGATAAATTTTCTTATGCTTGATCATGAATCACAACATTATATTTTAAACTAACATTCTTTTATGAAACATTTCTCTTCTTCACACTTTCTCACACTGAACACTGCAAAAGAGCAGAAGACAACAATGCACTAAAGAATAAGATGGTTCTAGTTACTTGTTTAAAAATACAAGGAATTGGTTTACTGATTAGTTTGACTATTATATATGTGAAGTTACGACACTTAGACAATAAAATGCCCTTCATCTGCAGTGTAATTACTCCAGACAGAACAGAGAGGATCATGAGTCCACTGGCATTGTGGAATTCTGCTATGAGGATTGACCTGAGCCTTGTCTTTAGTGCACTTGTTATCAGTCAATATGGAATTGTACCATGAGGGTAGAAATCTTTCTTTATAATAACAATGACACAACACCACACTACAAGAAAACACTTTAAGCAGAAGGATTTTAACAGTGTGATAGCACAGTGACACAGCAGGTAGTGTTGCTGCATCACAGCTTCAGGATCCCCAGTTTGATGATGAGTTCAGGTCACTGTCAGTTTGTGTGCAGTTTTGCATCACCTTCAAAAAACATGACAATCACCACAAGAGAGAAAGAGAGAATCCCACAAAAGCACAACTTGAACTTTCTCTAAAGAATCTCAAAGCTGCTTTCAATATAACAAAACTGTGTGAAAGTTTGCTTGTTCCTACATTTTCCATTTCTTGATCATTCTGTAAAATTCTATCTAAGATAGTTTTAATGAATTAAATGTTGCAGTGGTATTTATTGTTTTTTTTGTTGAAATTGGTTTTGTCTGTTTTCCTTCCTCTGTGTGTCATGTGTGCAGCAGAAGGGAGCTTATTGTTAGAACCACTATACTTGTGAATAAGGAAGAAGTATTTTTTTTTACTTTAATTAACCCCTTAATGCTCAGTCCTAACAAACACACAATGTTACAGGGAGTTAAATAGAAAAAATAAAATGTTTCTGTACTCAAGATAGCATCAGAAGTGAAAGAACAATAAAGGCAGAGTTTCAGATGAGTTCAGTGTTTCTGACACAGCAGGTGCTTTTGTTTGTCACAGAAATGACATTAGATGAGTATTTATTTTTATTACAGTTTAGTCTTAAGTGGTCAGATGTGTAGAATTGTGTAGAATGAAAGGGTCAGTGATTAATTCTTGTAGTTTGTGCTCTGCCTCAATAGCAAGGTTTCCAAGTCTGTAAGCAGCTTTACTGTTTTTACCGCCATGTTTGTCTCTTTATTCAACTTTTACACTGTAGGCAAACAGCCTCTGCAAGATTATATAAAAGATAAAAACATTTACACATTGTTTTGGTGATATATGTTCATGGTCCTGTCCTTCATCCTGTCCTACATCCTGTCCTATCAGGGGAGTAAACACACAATTACACAATTACCTTAAATTTACTTAAATACTTGATTATTAATCACAAGATAATATTTGACACCGAAAAACCTTCATGAAATTATTTATTTATTTTGCCCAAACTGAACACTGTGCAAAACAATAGAAAAAATCACTGTAATAATGAATGAGTTCTAGTCAACCTTGAATGAGGAACCTGTCCTAAGCACATAGTAAACAAATACTGACAGCATATCATTTCTATTAATGAAAACAATCAATCTATTCTGTAAATATTAAATAATAATTAAATGTTATGTTGTTGTAAATTTAATATATATACATTGGGGCATTGTTTGTGAGTTCACAGTGTAGTATTGATTCACCCCTAATTATTAACAGTAGTACAGATTTATTATCAAATATAATTAGGATCTGTGTCTTGGGGCCTGAAACAAAAATCTCACTTAGAAGTTTCCTAAACAGACTTGCTTTCTTTTACAGGTTCCACAGATGCAGGGTCTCAGAGGGTAACAGACATATTCCCAAAACCCACAGCAATTAAGTGCTGAAGTATTTCAATCAATGTCAAAAACACACTGGGAAATCAAACTAGAGGACATTCTTATTATTCAAGACTCAAGACCAAAGTAAACCTGCACAGAAACATATGTTGAACACGTCAGATCTCAAGCACAATAAACACAGAAATAACTGTTCATCAAATGGAATGGTGTAACATTTTTGGGTATTTCAGGCATGTGAACTTTACACTGTCATTTACTAAGCTAGCTAAAGTTATTATTATCTAGGCTGATTGGAGTCTCTAAATTGCCCGTTGTCTGTGTGCCCTGCGATTGGCTGGCACTCCGTCCAGGGTGTATCCTGCCTTGATTCCTGAGTTAGGTACAGGCTCCCTGAGGATAGATTGGATAAGCAGTACAGACAATGAAAATAATGAAATTGTTTTCCTATTTGATTCATTTGTTAATTACATTACTCTTTTTTTCTACACAGAGCACATCAATACAAATGACTAGGTCTGAAATGCACGGCCTATACTGGTATATTGTATATTGTAAAATTCTGCTGTGATGATTGAACCAAGCTTTTACTTTTTATTTCCAGGTTATCAAGGAATATGGAATAGTATCATCAGTGTATAAAGATGTATACCTGACTATCTGAGTAAAGTGTCTGGAAGAGGCTCGGAGGCAACATCCACAAAGTTGTATATATTTTCTGGTAAGGATCCTCAATGGTGGATAGATAGACTCTAATCATCTTTCTAGTGGTTTTCATTATCTTCCATAGAGTCTTCTGCTCTGACACGGAGTGCAGTTTAATATTAAACAGCTGAATAGTTTCACATGATGCTATCAATATTTCCCTGAATGTAATGATGAGGATGGGAGAGAGGGGTCTGCTCTCCTATCTCTACATGAAATTGAGACACTTCTGGGATTTTCTGGCTCAGATAAGATCCTATGTGATGCACCATAAAAACTGTCATCACTGTGATGCCAACAGTCATGTATTTTTTAACCTGTGGATTGTTGCTTTTACATGGCTTTAAGCCTCTTCTTCTTCTTTCTGCATGTAGACTCATCAGAGCATCTAAAGAAATCCCCAAGAAGATTGAATACCAAAATAAGGAAAAGCTACTTTTAAAAGTTATATTAATAATCCCTCTCTAAACCAAATATTATACCATTAATGAATGCAAAATATTTAACTAATTTTTACTTTTCAGGCACTGATGAACTGTCAGACAAAGACATCAGATAGTATTGCTGTCTCACAGTTCCATGGTACCCAGTTCGAGATTGAGCTCAGGTTTCCCTCATTTCCAGTGTTGCCAAGAAAAGCTATAGATCTCTGAACAGGATCAAGTGGTTAATGAAGCTTAAAAAACAATTAGCTATCTCCTAATAATCCAACATTTGTCAAACTATAACATATTTATGAACCCTTTATAAATTGCAAGAGAGACAGAATTCGCCAAAAATAGCATGTAAATAGCAGCTCAACATCATCAGCAGAACTGCTTTCAATATAACAAAACTGTGTGAAAGTTTTTGTACAGTGCAGCTGGATTTCCTGTCACTGTGGGCGCCAGAGCACAGTAGTATAGAGCAGAGTCTGATACAGCAGCAGATGAGATGATCAGATCCACTTGTTTAGTTTTATCATCAACTTTAGCAGACATTCTTTGGTCAGTGTTGGAAATTAGATTTCCTTTTTGGTCAACAATAAGAAGGAACTCAGGTTTAGATTTTGGATATTGCCTGTACCAGTGCAGGTAGTTTCCTGTAGTAAAGCTTGGTTTGTATTTGCAGGACAGAACAACATCATCACCTTCATCTACAGCTTTATGAGGGAAATCTGGCTCTATTGAATCTGCCATGGAGTCACCTGTCATAGAGAAGAGATCATAATGTTTTAACCTTTAAATAATCAACAGGAAATACTTAAGTCAGACCCACACTCTGCATTTTCACACTGCATCACCACACAGACTAATATTTAATATAATAGTTAATATTTCTGCAATAACAAAAAGTCAATGTTAACTCACCTAGTGAAAGCCACAGATACATGAATATAACAGTGAACATGATGACTGGTCTTAGCTCAGTGAAAATAGTGGAGATCTTTCTGTAATCTAATATGTTAACACCATAAAGCTTCAAAATTGCTCCACCCCACAGAATCACATGACAGTGTCACCAATGTTGTTGTCAGATTGTTGATTCTTACTGAAACATCCTGGCTTTACATTCAGCCTCATATGGGGAACCTGTCCAGAGGACATTTAAGTAAACACATACTGAAAGCAGGAAATAAAGTTTTGTTGTAAATCTGAAAAATAAAACTTTCCTGTACTCATGATAGCATTAGAAGAAGAGAAAGAAGAGTAAAGGCAGATTTACAGATAAGTTTCCAGTTTTCCGTGTTTCTGACACAGCAGGTGCTTTTGCTTGACAAAGAAATGACATTAGATGATTATTTATTCTTATGACAGTTTAGTGTTAAGTGGACAGTTGTGTTGTTTAATCAGAATGGTATCTCTGAAATTATCTTAGGCACTAAGAGTAACCAGGGCAGGGGTTAGGATATTATATCAGCAGTATGTATGATAGAAGAACAAGTATACTCTATGTCACAAAGGTTTTACTGTGAAAAGTAGCTTCCATCATCTCAGAGAATGTGAGCAGGTTGTGTGGTGCCCTAGTTCTAGACCCACAATAAGATAAGTGACTGCGCCATCTTGTGTTCACTGAAGAGAAAAACCTTAACACACTAATAAATAAAGCCCTGCAAAAAGGTCATACAGCCACACATATATTGGATTTTTAATTTTTATTAGACCTTATATTTAAATTGTATTTACAGTTTGGGGTGTCATCCATTTCTCTCTTAAATACTGCTGGGTTTGTCACTGTATCTTTGTTTTTTTATATTTTCTTTACATTACTTAATACAAAGCAGAAAAAATTAATAATATGGAAACAGATGTTGAACACGGTTGTAAAACTCAACAACTAAACTAAATTGGCCACTGAGAAATGCTTTATATTCACATGATATACTTTCTGTCCTATCAGGGGATTAAACACACACAACTGCCTTTAGATAAATTTACTTAGATGCTTGATTATGAATCTCAACATATTTTAAACCAACATACTTTTATGAAATGATTCTTAGTCTTTTCTTCAAATGTTCTCACACTGAATACAAAAACAAACCAATGCAGTAATGAATGATCCAGTTCTAGTCAACTGTAGTGTTTATAAAATCTGATGACACTGATAATGCATGATGACAGGATAATGCTAGGTGAAGTGCAGGCCAGTTGGTGGGTGCATGTGTAAAAGTTTAGGATTTAAAATAAACAAACAAAAAAATCTAAATAAACACCATATAAAATAAATAACAAAACTTTACATCAGACGCACTTCAGCAGTTCATTATTTTCTGTGATTTTGTGCACCTTAGTTTATTAGCGTTTTTTATACCATGAATGGTCTTAGCTGAATAGAAATATTCTTTCTGTACTCTAATATGTTCATTTTATGAAGCTCCACCCCACAGCATCACATGACAGTGTTACCAATGTTGCTTTAATGTTGATTAATGTTTGCAATCAGGCAGCTTACTGGTTAGCACGTTCGCCTCACACCTCCACGCGTCCATCTCCATGTGTCCTGGGTTCGAGTCTTGCTCCTGCTCACTGTGTGTGTGTGTGTGTGTGTGTGTAGAGTTTGCACGTTGCTTGGTGGGTTTCCTGCAGGTGCTACAGTTTCCTCCCAAAGACATGCTTCTAGGCTGATTGGAGTTCTGTAGTGTGTAAATGAGTGTGTGTGTGCACCCTGCGATGAATTGGCACTCTGTCCAGGGTGTATCCTGCCTTGATGCCCGATGATGCCTGAGATAGGCACAGGCTCCCTTTGACCTGAGAATAGATCAGATAAGTGGTACAGAAATGAAATGTTTGTAATCAGTGGTGTCTGCATCTACATCTGGAATATTCCAATCCAAAATAGTTTCTAAAGTATCTAAACCAGTGGTGGGCCATCAGTGCCAGCAAGGCCTTCTCTGCTGGCCTAAACAGCAGTGATCTGAATCACTGATTTGCATTTTAATATATTTTTCCATGCGTGTGTATTAAATTATTCCCAATAGTCTATTCTCTACATTTCCTAGCTTTGCTCTTGGTTGCGCTGCTTCCAGTAATGATAAGAATGTTTATCTAATCATATTTCAGCCAGTGGCTGACATCATGTGTTGCCAGAGTGAAAGAAATCTGTCTTAAGGCCTTCAGAATGAATAGTGCAGGCGCCCGTAGTTTATTATAAGTGGCAATTAAAATTGTTACATTAACCAATCAGATTTCGAGTTGGCGTCATTGGCGCCATCTAGCAGGCATACGATTACGTCAGCAATTTCCCGTCCTTTGATTGGACAACTGGAGTAGTCAGAGGCAGAGAACCACACAAACTAAATAAAATTATATTAACTCACAATGACTGACAGAGGAGAAGAAATCGATTTGGTGGCAGACATCCTTACACATGCATTTTCAAGGCAGACTATAATAAAATTGACTATTCCTTGTGAGGTGTGAAATACTCTAGCCTAATTTCTATTTTACTTTGCTATTAAACGGTTGAGGACACCAGTGAAGACCGCAGAACGCGGTAACCATAGTAACCAGTGTTTTCCGGATTGGACCTAAGATTTCCAGCCAAGCTACAGCTTAAAACCCGTCCATTTAAAAATGAAATAAAATAAAATAGCAGCCCAAAATGCATACTGTGATAACTAATACATTAACAAACAGAAAACCCAAAACAAATGGGTAAGTGCAAAGGGCACTATTTACACACACACACACAGACACACACACACACACACACACACTGACAGACCCGCAGCACAGGCGATCTCACCCAGTGTCCAGCTCTTCAAGTCCTGCAGAAATCTGCAGAAGTTTTGATAATTTTATGATCATTCCTAAATATCATACAACATTACATTAGTAATATTGTCTGTCAGATACTGAGTCAGGAAGTGGTTATGCCCAAGGCATAAGCGAACTAAGCGGCTGCTTAGGGCCCCGTAGCCACCAGGGGGCCCCCAAGAGTACATGAAATGACATCGTCTTTTTTTTGATATCTGTCAATGGACAATGATTATTATACAAAATGACAATAATTAGTTATAATTAGTGATATTGGTGGCACAGAGGGGCCCCCGAAATAAAATGTTAGGATATTGTTTGTACAATTAAAGCCAAACACAATGACTGCTTGACTCATAAGAAAGTGTCTGTTTCCTTACTGACAATGTTATCATCTTCATCCTACGGACCGATTTTATCAGATTAACATCATCACCTTCATCTACAAGTGTGAGCAGAGTCCTAGCACCTGACCCACAATAAGATAACTCACTAAACCATCTTTTTGCTCTTCTTTTTCGTTTTTAAGGTAATTGAAGGTAATTTATTTATTAATGACATTAATAAACAAACTTCTGAACTATAATTAATATTATATAATGTATATATTTAGTATTTTGTGCATTTCTTTGTATAACCTTCCCATACAGAGTTCCATAGAGTTCCTGGACTAAATCGCTGTTCCAGTTCACTTCAAATATTTTTCCATCTGATTTTATTCAGTAGGGTTAATTAAGTGTAGTGACCAAAGAACAAAACTGGAGCTATGATTGCACTGGTGTTAATTACAATCATACAGGTCTCACAAACAGAATATTGTCTATAGAGAAAAAGAGCTGCAGAGGAACAGAAACTTTTCCTCCAACAATTTTCTTCATCTATTGATCAAGAGGAGAATAAACTGTGCACCTGAGCCTTTCCTCATTAATGTTCAAGAACACGTCTGTTATAAACAATCAGCTAAAAGAACATTCTCACTCTAACTACATTTCACTGGCAATCAGAAACTGATATGTATTTATTTTATAGTTATGTTTGGTTACTTAAAGATGATTGTGATTACATTAAACAGTGTATTCTGGGTGGATGAATTGTTGTCAACAGCCTTTAATATAAATACACCAATTTATTTGAATTTATTGACAACAATTTATTATTAAGCAACTTTTTAAAATACTTGTTCTTTTGGTTTGTAACTTGCAAACTAAAGGACTTAGCAATATCAGCAATAGTGAAGAAAACCAAGTGGGCATAATAACATTGTTATCCTGAGTGTTTAGTTAGTTTGTGTTTGTTTTTTGAAATAAACATCATATTTATTCATATTCATGACAACTCTGCTTTACCTCACACAGCAACTCTTTCTCATCTACTAGACAATTTGCAAATCTTAGTATGCTAAAACTACAGTAAAACCAAGCCCCAGATCCATAAGCTGCAGCTGAAACCTAATGAATGGTCATTCAATCAGAGTTTATTTTAAGTACCTACTTTATCCTGGTCACACTTCCACAACTGTCTATATACATTATATATACACACCTTCATTCATTCATTCATGCTTTGTCCTGGGCAGGTGAATCTGGAGCTTCTCCCAGCAACACTAGGGATGATGCAGGAATACACCCTGGATGATACAGCAGTCTAATGCAGGACAAAATGCACAGACACATTCACACACTCATTCAGACTTAGGGGAAATTTAGTGTCAGCAGTCCACCTTAAGTTGGAACGTTTAAATCACAGTACAAATAAGAAAACAGAGGACAAGCTCAAAAGGCTAGAGTCATCATCCCTCCATCAAATAATTATGTTTAAGATTATAGGCATTACCCTTATGTGCAATCAAACCTTGTCACTAATTTTTTATTTATTTTTTTTTTTTTATCTGTATGATCAAACTCACATCTGTTCAAATGAACATGCAGAATAAACATTTAATAAATGAATGTAGATGTAGATTTTTTTATTTATAGTTGTGTTAATCCCTCATTTTCTTTTCAGGCTATTAGCTCCAGCTGCAAATGTTTTCACAAATGTTGTTTGTCTCTGTGGTTAACTGATAAGTTGGTAAAGTGAGTCTCTTTCATCTTCTGTGGTTTTAGAAACTTAATATACCATGTTGATGTATTTGTAAAGCCTTTCAGTGACTCTGTATCACTGTGCTGTTACTCTAAGAGCACAATGATAGAGTGCAGAATCTGAGAGCTTTAGACCTCTGATAGTAAGTTCAGTAGAGTCTCTGCTTGTTTTCGACTCTAGTCGACGATCATCAGGAGTGCTCCCAGCACCTGCATTTGACCTTGCGCCTTTATACAGTAAATACTGTGGTGTGCTGTTAGGATATTGTTTGTACCAGTAAAGCAAAATGTATTCACTGCTTGCCTCATATGAACATTTCAGAATAACAGTCTCTGCTTCTTTCCTGACAATGTTTGCATCTGTTGGCCAAATTTTATCTGCAAAGCTACCTGGTGTGACAAAAATATAAAGAAACATGTCAGTGAAGTATTTTTTGTAATTCCAATATTGACTTAAGGAATCAAGAAATTATTAGATTAATACAAACATGCTTATTAATTAA
This sequence comes from Hemibagrus wyckioides, assembly GCF_019097595.1. Taxonomy (NCBI): domain Eukaryota; kingdom Metazoa; phylum Chordata; class Actinopteri; order Siluriformes; family Bagridae; genus Hemibagrus; species Hemibagrus wyckioides. Next base: position 179,255 of record NW_026690802.1, on the reverse strand, counting down.
TGCAATTATTTAACTGATTAAATATCATTGTAATAATTAATAACTGAAAATGACCTGTAACTAGAGTGAGAATCAGTGGTATGTATCTCACTATGTACAGTAAGTTGTATAGTTGATCCATTTCTGAACACAGCTCTGTGAGGATTCTGTATAATAGTGCTGTATGTGCTGAACTTTACACGTCTCTAGAAGGACACACCCAGGAAGTGATGCTGTTGTAGTGTAGAGTCATTACTATGGCTGTGTTGTATTTTAAGATTCATCATCTATACCATACTATAAGCCTTTATCTGTTTGTGTGTTTTTTTAATTATTTGTACATTTATAAATAATTATGATAATTTCCTATGATAAAAATCATAGGAAACTGGATCCATGAGTAAACTGGATCCAATCTCTCATAAGTAAATTTGCTGTGTCTGTTCCCAAAAGGTAATTAAATTCACTTCATTTTCATTCATATCACTTTTAACAATAGACACTGTCTCAATGCAGCTTTACAGAAATACAGAAATTCAGAATAGAAATTACAAAGTTGAAAATTAACTTTACCCCTAATGAGCAACTCTGAGGCAACAGCGGCAAGAAAAAACTCTGTGAGACGATATGAGGAAGACTCAAATGTGAACCCATCCTCATCTGGGTGATACCAGAGAGTGTGATTATGAATAAATTACCTTCTAATTGTATATTATCAAACATTAAAAGCAGCCGAGGAGATGATCAGATCCACTTGTTTAGTTTTATCATCAACTTTAGCAGACAGACGTGGTGGCATAGGGTTTTACCTTTTACCCTCCTTTCTGAAAAGGTCAATGTTAACTTACCTAATGAAAGCCACAGACACATGAATATAACAGTGAACATGATGAATGGTGTTAGTAAAATGACAATATTCTGAGGTCTTTCTGTACTCTATTATATTAATTTTTCAGAGGTTCATGTCTCCACAAAGTGAGACATTCTCCATCCCGCTCCCTGTATTCCAGAGATAGGCTCCAGGTTGGAGCTTTAATTTTCAGAGGTAATTACAGTGGGATTTGAACCTTTTTGGACCTCTGGAGAAACAAGCTTCCAAGCGAGAACCAAGCCAGCAGTGCAAGTATCCATTAGTTTTATCCCAACCACTCTATTCCATTTAAAACCAGGGCTCCTCCGGGATTTGAACCCGGGACCTCTCGCACCCTAAGCGAGAATCATACCCCTAGACCAACGAGCCAGGTCATCCCTGTTACCTTGATGTGCACCAATGAAGGTTCACTGTACTCTGTAACTGTATGACCTTCTTGCTCATATGGCCTGGGGTCCGAGTAAAAGGAACTCGGTTACACAAAGTCAAGTTAACAATAAAGCGAGGCTCCTGTGGGATTTGAACCTTTTTGGAATCCAGACGCTAAGTGTGAACCAAGTAAGCAGCTCTTGCCATTGGGCCAAATTATGTCATTTACAGGGTTGTTACTGTAGTCTTAGATTTCTGTTCTTGGTGAACAGGAATGAAACCCGATGTGGTCTTTAGCTGTTGTAGCTCATCTACCTCAAGAATTGATTATGGAGCACTATTTCAGTAGAGCTTATTTATTTCCTGATTGTGTGATGGAAACTGTGTTTTTATTTTCCACAATTCTTATTCTTAGTTATACATACTTTCAGGTATCCTGTAATTCTCAAAAATATATTAAACACCCTGCAAAGACACACATGATGAACACATTAAATAGCATGCTCAGTAAAATAAACAAACAAACATAAAATAAAATAAAAATAAATCAGATCAGCTGCTTGTCAAAAGAGTTTACAATATCCACATTTTTATTCCTAGAACAGAATCAAATTCCAGCATGTGATCTTTACACTGTCATTAAGTAAATAAACCATCAAACCTGCCACTATTGTTTATGAGAACTGCACTTAATACTGCAGAGGGAGTGAACATGTGGCTTCTTCAAACACACACCTAACTTTTCTATCTGTATTTGGATTCACTTAGAATGTTTTGTCTATTCAATTCAAATAAAGTATTCATATATGGTTATATACATACATTTCTATTGGATCAATAATCAGAATGCTGATGTTATGCATAGCTTCCAGTCTTTTCTTCTTATTGTGATTCTTTAACACTTTCATGTTTGAGGTCTCTGTAGGTTTTTGGACAGTGAAGTTGACTTTCCTGTCACTGTGGGCTGCAAGGCGCAGTAGTACAGTGCAGAGTCTGATACTGAAGCAGGCGAGATCTCCAAATCCACACGCTTCAGACTCTTATGAACTTTAGCAGACAAATGAGGATGAGGAGTATCACCTGTCTGATTCCCTCCCGATTCCGTCAACAGAACGAGGAATTCTGGTGCTGCATTGGAATATTGTCCATACCACTGTAGATTGTTCATAGAAACAGTGTATTTATAATCACAGGAGAGTGTAACTGCTTGCTCCTCTTTACCATAGACAGCAGAAGATGTTGGAGTAATGCTGTCCTGTGTGCTCTCACCTGAAGAGGACATTTATTTCAGAATATTATCATTTTATATTATACAGTATACATACAGTACATGCTTACAATCTAAAACACTCACACATGGAAACATTTCTTTACTAGTTATAAAACATTTAAACATGATATATGGGGATAAATAAAATATAAGCTTACCTATGAACATGGTAAAAAACAGAAACACAGAAAACCTGTGTTTGAGAGCATGTGCACAAATACATAAGCATCTTGTATTAAGCTCAAGATTCTGCAGTAATTCAAGTGTTTCAGTCGGACTGCACTCCACACACCATGTACCTGTGCTGAAGCTTTGTTCAGGTTTAATGTTCATGGCTACTTTAACACTCCACATGGTTCTGTTGTGTCCAGGTCCAATCAGGTTCAGTTCTAGAGTATTTTCATGTCATGTACTGCCATCTGCAGGAGCTGAATTTAAATAGACATATACATTGTTTACATCAAGAACCATCAATATATTTTAAAACAAAAGTATTGCTCACCACGCTGGGAATAGTTCACAGTTTCAATTCACAGATTCATTTGGAATCATTACAGCATTTCAGCATATCAGAACACAAGAATAACCCGTCTTTTTCTTTTTTATCTGTATTTCTGACATTAACCTAGACAAAAACAAGTCCTCAGATTCAGCATCCTTAAAGAGACAAATTTGCTGGTGTGCTTGTGATTATTGTCCTTTAATATGACCCAGTTTCAGCACAACATAAGCTCATGGACAGTCTTACATTTGTCTCAAGAATATTCTAATATAAAGTGGAGATCATCAATGTCCAAATGATTAAAAGTTTTCTAGAGCCTGTGGCTGCAAAACAACCGAATCCTCACCCCTCCACCACCATGACACTTGGTATGAGGTGTTTGTTGTGATAAACTCTGTTTGACCTTCACCAAACATGAAACTATGAATAATGATTAACCATCAGGCCAAAAAAATATTGTTCCCGAATTTGTTAAGATGCTGCCATGTTTTTTTGGAGAGAAAGGGCTTCTTCCTCTCACCTCCTCCATGAAAGCCATATGTGGAGGCAGGACTGAGGTGGAGCACAGGTTTGTGAATGGAAGGTGGTGCAGGGAAGAGTAAGTGCTGTTTCCACAGGTCAGGGTCATAACACTTAAGACCTGGGAAATGCAACTGTGAATGGATTTTTGCTGATCCATTTAAAATTTGGCAGACATTGTACATCCATTTAACTGAAAATACAAATGTTAATACACAATTTCCATTTTCATTTCATTTTCACTCAATCTTGATGAATTTCATTATGATCAATAAAAGGAAAGCAAATTTGACTAACACTTTCCTTATTCATCCATTTTAACTTCTTGTAACTATACAATGGAATTATGGTCTGGAGTGCTCACATTTTGTTCTGGATCTTAGTTCACATTTGGTAAAGTAACATACATTTATACACACAGGAATAATAAACACATGAAAGAATAAATAAATGTATGAATGGAAAATAAATTACAGGATATAAAATATAGGATATTGTTTGTACCAATAAAGCAGAATGTTATCTCTGCTTCACTTATATGAACATTTCAGAGTAACAGTGTACTGAATAAACAAAAAGTAACCATGTGCCTTTATCATGAATTAAAGTTTAAACCTAATGTCATGTATTGGAGTTGAGTTGAAAATCAACATTTTATATATATACACATATCTTGATGTATAGAAATGATCTGACCGAGGCTGTAATAGATGCAAATGAAATACGTTATTAGAGTTAGGATAGGAGGATGATGAGAGGAGGGTTAATATTGGTTGAAATGATATTAGATGAAAGACAAACACAGAAAATTCATTAACACTAAACCTGGAAATGTAACGAGAAAGCAATTATTTCTAGTGAGAATGATAAAATGCTACACAGGCTACAACTGACTGTGCAATTCTGGTCCTAAAGTCCTGGGATCGTTGTGCAGACCTGTCAAGGGGAAAAAGAAGAGAGATATTTTAAAATGTGACAATTGAAATGTTACAAAATCAATTTATACTCATCTGTGGAGCGCTTGAGCAATGTAGGGACAAAATATGAACTGTAACAAAGTATGGAATGGGAACTTGTGCAATAAATTGTGTTTTTGTGTGTGTGTGTTGTGTTGGTGGGTACTGGGAAGGTGTAGAAGTAAGGGAAGGACATTGCCAAGAGCCTCTCCAAAGTCTTCACCATCTTCTTCTCGACATGCTGCCCGAGGAGCTGCCTAACCGTGCTGGCTAAAGCTGGCGGGTCGGTGTAGAGCTCCAGGGGCTGAGAGAACAGTACCACAAAAAGGCCTGTAAGCTGATCCTATCAACAAATGACACAAACACAAATCCAGTGTAATGTCACTGTCTTAGAGATACAATGCTGACCATTTGTGTAACGTGGCATCAGAAGATATTTGAACACTTACAATAAGCACTGTGAAGTAGATCTTTGCTCCAGGCTCCCGAACGTCTACAACCCACTTGATGAGCGCAAGCAGGCGCTCCGAGAGTCCTCCCTGAAGCTTTAGGAAAGGGAGACGACAAGCTCTGTTAATGCCAGGGTTTAAAATATGGGAAAACAAAATGAAATAAAATAGATCCTGTTCTCAAACTACATTCAAGCATCGCTTTTAAATCTCCCGATAAGACGCTTACTGGCTGAGGCGTTAAGCCCTTCGTGAAGTATCCGCAGAGAAGCAGCTCGTAAAACACGTCCACGAGGTTGTAGTGGTAGGCCTGCAGAGAGCAGAAAAGTTACAAAAAGAAATTAACTTTACATAATGGAGTCCTAATGGAGTTCTCTATTATCAAAGTCTTTCAGATTTAAACAGCTGTCATGTTACACAGGCATTCATAAGCTTACACAGGACCCGGAGAGCTCTGCTTTGATGGAGTCCCGATGAGAAGGAGTCCTCAGGAACCGAATCGGAGCCACGGAGGCCAGCTGTACGCCAACTGCATCCTGTTAAAACGTAAAAAACAAAAAAATCTCTGTAATTCACTTATGGTGTTCTAGATGGCGACTTAATTTACACCTTAACACGAAGCAGGATGTAAGCCTAAACATGTCCTGTTCTCCAAAAAAGATGATGTACTGTACATTTCCTCCCGCCGCCCCATCATAAGTGCTTCTTCTCATCGCAGTTTCATAATAACACATCTAACATTCTGTCACGTTCCTTACAGTAAAAACAGCTTGAGTAAAATAAAGGAAAGGTTTGTTTACCGGTTAAAAGGTTTGCATTACTCATTACGATATTTATCTTAATGATGCTACCAAGTTAATTATCCAGGCTTGCTAACAGTGTAGATAAACCAGTGCTTTTTTCACCCACACCCAGAAATAGAGGATTTTGATTGTTTTTTTGTTTTGTTTTTTAAAAAGGGAGAAGTAAAAAAACAAAAATTTCCTTTTTAACGCCGAAACGTTAATAAACCTGTGACTTTGTAAGCTAGTTAAGCTGAGAATAAACAGACAAATATTTAGTTATATGCATTAGTTAGCATTAGCTTGTGTAAATTCACCGTACATGGTGACTGATTAAAGTCTCAAAAACCTCCTGTCCCAGTCCCTCATCCGAAATCTATCTAAATATTATACGGAATAATTATTAAAACCTTCACCCGAGTTCAGCAAGCTTTACACTCTATATGATATTGTGTAAATGAAATGATTAGCGAGGTTCGCTAGCTAGATAACATACATCTGTAACCAAGTCCTTTGGGGCGCTAACTGGATAATCACTAGTCTAATCATGATTTAGTGTGAAACCAGTACTCAGGGTTGGGAAAAGTGATCTGTTTGATGGGGTAAATATTATAATGTGGAAATTATGTCAGTTTGACATATTCTGCAATTCTCATTGCAGTTTCATAATAACACATCTAACATTCTGTCACGTTCCTTACAGTAAAAACAGCTTGAGTAAAATAAAGGAAAGGTTTGTTTACCGGTTAAAAGGTTTGCATTACTCATTACGATATTTATCTTAAAGGTCAGAGAGACCCTGATGTTTCTAGTGTTTTTGTTCTGCTGTAGGTACTTGTGCTCCGAGACTCAATGCAGTTTCACCTATTAAACTCTGGTACAGCTGTTCAGGATGCTAGCAATATATTTTCCTGAATGTAGTGATGATGATGGAGGTGTGGGCCTCAGAGCACAGTAGTATAGAGCAGAGTCTGACACAGCAGCAGAGGAGATGATCAGATCCACTTGTTTATCATCAACTTTAACAGACATTCTTGAGGGATTGTTGGGACTGATTGGTTTTCCTCTTTGGTGAATATACAGAAGGAACTCAGGTTTAGATTTTGAATATTGCCTGTACCAGTGGAGGTAGTTGTTTGCTGAACTTGTGCTTGGTTTGTATTTGCAGGACAGAGTAACATCATCACCTTCATCTACAACTTGGTGAAATCTGGCTCTATTGAATCTACCATGGAGTCACCTGTCATAGAGAAGACAACATAACATTTTTAACCTTTAAATAATCAATAGGAAATACCTAAGACCCACACACTGCATTTTCACACTGCATCACCACACAGACTAATATTTAATATAATATAGTTAATATTTCTGTAATAACAAAAAGTCAATGTTAACTCACCTAGTGAAAGCCACAGATACATGAATATAACAGTGAACATGATGACTGGTCTTAGCTCAGTGAAAATAGTGGAGATCTTTCTGTAATCTAATATGTTAACACCATAAAGCTTCAAAATTGCTCCACCCCACAGCATCACATGACAGTGTCACCAATGTTGTTGTCAGATTGTTGATTCTTACTGAAACATCCTGGCTTTACATTCAGCCTCATATGGGAAACCTGTCCAGAGCACATTTAAGTAAACACATACTGAAAGCAAGAAAACAATGTATTTATGTAAAAATGATCAATTTAATCTAGTAAAAATCTAATCTAATAATTACATTCTTAAATATTTAAATGATGTATGCTAGTGATGTCTCCAAATTAGGTAACTGTTGTGTAAACACCAGCAGGCAGATTAATGTTAGAACCATTAAGTGGAAGAGAATAAGGTTTATTTCAGAATAAGAAAGAATATTTTTCCTTGATAATTCAGAAAAAGCTTTCCTGTACTCACTGTAGCATCAGAAGAAGAGAAAGAAGAGTAAAGGCAGATTTACAGATAAGTTTCCAGTTTTCAGTGTTTCTGACACAGCAGGTGCTTTTGCTTGTCACAGAAATGACATTAGATGAGTATTTATTCTTATGACAGTTTAGTGTTAAGTGGACAGTTGTGTTGTTTAATCAGAATGGTATCTCTGAAATTATCTTAGGCACTAAGAGTAACCAGGGCAGGGGTTAGGATATTATATCAGCAGTATGTATGATAGAAGAACAAGTATACTCTATGTCACAAAGGTTTTACTGTGAAAAGTAGCTTCCATCATCTCAGAGAATGTGAGCAGGTTGTGTGGCGCTCTAGTACTTAACCCACAATAAGATAAGTGACTGCGCCATCTTGTGTTCACTGAAGAGAAAAACCTAATTTAAGACAATAAATTAAACCCTGCAAACAGGTCACACAGCCACACATATATACTGTGGATTAGTAATTATATATTAGACCTTATATTTAAATTGTATTTACAACACCATTTACTTTGTGGTGGCTTCATAACGCCCATCCATTTCTCTCTCAAATACTGCTGCTTTTGTCATTGTATATGTGTTTCTGTTTTTTCTTTATATCATTTAATGTAAAGCAGAAAAAGAAATAAGAAGGAAAAACTAAAAGAAAACAGTTGTTGTAAAACTAAACACCTGAACGGAACTGGCCATTGAGAAATACTTTATATTCACATGACATTGTTCACAGTTACTTGTTTGAAAATACAAGGAATTGGTTTGCTAATAAGATTTAGTTTGCGAATAAGAGCTTAGTTTTGAAGATGATCTCATTATGTTGAGGTTTTACTTGTTGAAAATCTCTGATTACTTTGACTATTATATATGTGAAGTTAGATGGAATTGTACCATGAGGGTAGAAAACACCTCACTAAAAGAAAACACTAAGCAGAAGGATTTTAACAGTGATAGCACAGTGACACAGCAGGTAGTGTTGCTGCATCACAGCTTCAGGGTCCCCACTTTGATGATGAGTTCAGGTTACTGTCAGTTTGTGTGCAGTTTTGCATCCCCTCCAAAAAACATGAAGTAGGACATTTGCTAGGAGAAATAATGTTTTTGTGTGAATGAGTGTGTGAAAGGGTTTGTGTATGGTTTGTATATGGAGATCTGCAAAGGGTGTTTTCCTACCTCATGTGAACAAAGTTCATATCATATCAACCATGACCCTGACCAGTAGAGAGAAAGACAGAATCCCCCAAAAGGACATGTAACTCTCTCTAAACCACTGGAAGAGCTGCTTTCAGTCTAACAAAACTGTATGAAAGTTTTCTTGTACAGTGCAGCTGGATTTCCTGTCACTGTGGGCTCCAGAGCACAGTAGTATAGAGCAGAGTCTGATACAGCAGCAGAGGAGATGATCAGATCCACTTTCTTACTCGTTTTATCTGGTTTTATGGACAATCGTGGGTGAGGTGGATGAGCATGTGTGACATATTCACTTCTTTCATCAGTCAGCAGCAGAAACTCAGGTCTTGATCCAGGTTTTTGTCGATACCAGTGGAGACTGTTAACTGATCCAGTATATGTGCAGGACAGTGAGATGTTGCTGCCTTCCATTGAAAATACATTGGTTTGATCTGGTTTAATGTTATTGTCAGCAGCCTCTGCTATAAAAACATTACAACAATATTGTGATATTTTAATCATAAATGACACATTTCACTTGGAAAACTGTGTCTTATAAATTAGAAAAAATAATATTTTGTGTGCAGTGTATATGACTTACCAACATCAGCAAGAGTGAAAAACACCACGAAGAGGAACAACATTGTTTTCCTGAGTGTTTAGTTCAAACCTCTAGCTTTAGAAATGAATGTCTGTGTTACTATTTAATGTACATCTCCTCCTCTAGCTCCACCTACTTGTATTTATGCATATTCATGATAACTGTTCTATACTATATACTGTTCCTATAAATCTATATAATTATTATTATTATTATTATTATTATTATTATTATTATTATTATTATTATAATAATAATAATAATGTGGTCCTAAGAAGCCATGAATTCACTTATACCATTTCTCAGTTCCATTACCTCATTGTTTTGTGAAATTCTATCTAAGACAGTTTTACTGGATTCAATGTATGTTGCAGTGGTATTTATTGTTTTTCTTCCTTTGTTGGTCATGTGTGCAGTAGAAGGTGGCTTATTGTTAGAACCACTAAGTAAGAAAATAAGGTTTATTTGAAAATTAGAAAAAAATATTTTTTGCAAACTTTAATTAACCCCTTAATGCTCAGCCAAAGGTTACAGCTAGTTAAATATAAAAAATAAAATGCTCCTGTACTCAAGAGTTTCAGATGAGTTCAATGTTTCTGACACAGCAGATGCTTTTGTTTGTCACAGAAATGACAATAGATGTGCAGGTCAGTGTGATGTTGCTGCCTTCACTTGAAGATATGATGGTTTGTTCTGGTGTAATGCTGCTGTCAACAGCACCTGCTGTAAAACATTACAACAACATAAACATTTCTACTTTCATTGTGTAAGAGTTTTTAAAAATGAATTATCATTTTTAGGTATCAGCTCAAATCTCCAGCATTCATCTAAAGTTCGTGTATAATATAAATGACTTACCGATGTTTTTAACAACTATGAAAATAAAGAAGAGTAACATGACTGTTGTGTCTCTCTTGCAGTAGGTATAAATGGCAGGATCTCTGTGAAACTTTCTAAACTGTATCTTACCACATCTAGCTCCACCCACTTTTACTTAGTCATAGTCATGTTAGTTCTGGCATTATATGTGCTAAATCTATTTAAATAACAAGCAGTGAATGTTCATAATATTTTATTGCATGTTTAAATCTGTTAAGGCTAAATTTTGATAGATTTGGTGATAATATTAAGCAGTTCACTAGAATGAGAAACTCTTTACTAATTGTTTGCATATTGTGTCTATAGTATAGTAACTGCATTCAATCATGTATTCAGATTAATTTTAATCATTCTGTAGTGCTACATGCTAAACAGTGTATTTAATGCTATAGTTATCGTCTGGGTCTAAAGACGGACTTCAGTACCTACCCTGAATGAACATTGCAATATGTGAACCTCTGTGATAAACAGACTAGCATCAACGTGCTCCTTGATCTCTATCACTACTGAACCTTTGCTTACCTGCTGCACTTTCTATTTTTTTTTCACAGTGAATCATTTTTGGCATACATTTGTGCTGGTATTTCTTATTTGCACATTTTAGAGGTGTGCAGTAATTCACTGCAGACTTTGGTCCAAGTAAAAGCATGTCTCTTTTCTTCAACTTTATGAAGGTCCGGCTGTGCTGTTTAGATGTGACATGAAGTCACATAAAGTTACCAGGTTACGTCTGCAACCTGATAGCAGGCAGTTGGCTAAGTTCTGAATCATCTACTTTTTTTGTTAAAATTTGCATTAGATAGTGCACACACTAGTGAGCTACGGCAGCTAAGTAGTCAAGTTGGTAAGTAGCACCTTGACATAGCTTCAGCATCCCTGCTTTGATTCTGAGCCACAAGGTTTTGCATGTTCTTTTCATGGCCACAAGACATGCCAGTAGCTGATTTGGCTAACTTGCTCCTAGGTGTGAATGTGTGTTCTAGCATGTTGTCCTGTAAGAGGCTTCAATCCAAGGACCCAATGTACGCCCAGTATTCCTGGGATAGGCTCAAGATTGGGGCTCTGATTTTCAGAGGTTATATGGTGAAATACACTGTGGGATTTTACCATCCTTGGAACTGTGGGATTTTACCATCCCAGGATTGTAGCTTCTTTGCTGCTGTGAAAACTCAAGTGGTTGCTACAGTATAGCTTGGTGAATGTTATGAGGTTCCAAGTGGTTTCTGTGATGTTTACTATAAGTTTCAAAATGATTCCAGGTAGTAAAAAAAATGAATTAGCTGGTTGCTAAAGAAACTCAGGTGGCTGGTAGCTGTTATAAGGTCTCATTTATTTGGTTGGGTGACACTAGGAAGCTGTAATGGAGTCCCATGTGGTTGCTATGGTTTTTCAAAAAATATTTTAGTATGATTTAATTTGTTTACAGGGTTGTAGTTTGTTGGCTGCTAATGGATCTAAGCTGGTTACTAGATATTGCTTGTTGGCTGTTATGGGGTTCCAGGCGGTTTCTATTGTGTTTTTAGGAGATTTAACATGATTCCTGTTGGTTACAAGGTGGTAACTAGTAGGAACTGCTAAAGAAACTCAGCTACTTAATCCTGGTATTAGAAACAGTATTTGGGTTCTATGTTTTTTTTAATGAGGTTTTATTATGATTATTCCTGGTTGCAGGAGTTACAGGCTTGTTAGTTGCTAGGGAACTCATATGGTTACTGGTATTGCATGATGGCCATTATTTGGGGGTTTTGTGGTGTGTATTGTTGTTGCTAATTGATTACTTAAGATTGTCCAGGAAACTATTTTGGTGTCCCAAATGATTGCTATTGCAAGGAGTTTCAGTATGGATTAAGATGCTTAAAGAATTGTATTTTGTTGGTTGCTAATGAAAATCAGGTGGTTGCTAGAGTCTGATTTGACTGGTCTATTTTAGTGTTTCTATGAGGTTTCAATATGGCCTATGCTGGTAGCAAGGTTGGAGCATGTAGGTTAACAGTAAGGCTCAGCTGTTAGTTGCATGTTGTTAGGTGCTGTTTTGTGGTCCCAGGTGGTTGCTATGGTGTTTTTAAGCAGATTTGATTCCGATTCTTTCTGGTTGCAAAACTTTAGTTTAGCTAGTTGATAAAAGTTTAGCTGGTTGTTTGGATACTGATTGATGGCTTTTATGGGGTTCTAGGTGGTTGCTTTGGTGTTTTGTATGAGGTTTCAACATGATGTTCAAAGGTCCAAGATGGTTGTTATGGTGTTTATAGAAGGCTTTATTTTGATTCTTCCTTTCTGATTCTTCCTAGTTGCAGAATTTTAGTGTGCTAGTTGCTAACAGAACTCAGCTAGATTTTGTCACAAAGTTCCCCGTGGTTGGTATAGTGTTTATATGAGGTTTCAATGTGTGCCTAGTTGAAAACTTGGGCCTGGGCTCCACACTAGTCGTTAGCCAGTTACTCATGAAATTCAGCTGATTCCTTGGTTGTTTAAATGGTTGCTATCATGGTTCAGGTACTTGCTGGGGTGTTGTTAGGTGGCATTTATGGTGCACCAACTGGTCTCGCTGTATCACAGTGTTGTTAGGATGTTTCTATGTGACTCCAGTTGGCTGCTAGTTTATTGCAGGCAGGTTTCTATGATATTCCAGGTTGTTTCTAGCAGGTTACTATAATAATCTGCATGTTGCTAGAGTTTGAATGACCTAAACCAGCCTCAATGCTTCCCTATGACCCAATTTTCAGCATTGCTATTTTTTTTAAAATAAAACAATAAGCATAACATAAAGAAATACAAAAAAACAAAGAAATATAAACCTAAAATGTTTTCAATAAAAAGTGGCATTTGAAATAGAGTTTAAATTAAAGAACTCAACATTAAATGAAACTAAACAAATTCGAATAAATTCAAAAAAGAAAAAAATAAATCAAGAAACTTAAATAAAATTTAAATTTAAATTGAAAATGAAAATGTGTCAATTTTAACTACAAAAGAAATGATCTGTCAATAAAAGAAGTCAAGTTTAAATAAAACAAATGTAAAGAAGCAGCTTCAGATCAAAAGAAGTAAATTTTATAATAAAATAAACAGCTTAAAAATACTGTGTATGAACTAAACTGTCTTAATGAAGACACAGCAGGACAAATAACATTTATCTGGGTTCTTACAAATCTGTTGGGCTGGTTGTCAGCTACTGCATTGCTGATTTTACAGTTATTTAAATTAGTAATATTTAACATGTAGTAATATTATTTTCAAGGACAATCAGGATTTTATTAAATAATTTAACCATAAATAGGCAAGTAAGAACAATTATTTGTCAAAATATTGGACAATAAGTCCTTTACTAACTATATCTGTCGAAAATGTTGATGTTCTTAATAGTTTTTAACTGTAGAATATAGAAAAAAATCAAATGATCCATGGGCAGTTTCTGGTAGGTCATCTTTGTATCTGAGAACAGTTGTTTCTTGTATTGAGTTTTTTTTTTTTTTAATTTATTTAATTATGTGAAGGTTGGACATCTGATTTTAAGATACTTAAATCCCGAAAACTGTTCATCAGGGAAATAGTTGATCATCAGACTACTTTAAGTGCACCACTCTCATAACTTTTGCTATAATATTAAATTAACATTAAAATTTGCATTTAAGTTGTAAATCATTGATTATGCTACATTATACTGAAGCTTTATTAAAGCATTATTTATTCCTCTTGCTTTATAGATATATGATTAATTTACAATTAAAACTTGGAAACATTTTTTGTGATAAAGCAGCATTAATATAGTTGCTATTAAAGTAAATAAGCTTTCTATACTAGGCTATTACTAAAGAAAATATATAATTTCATCATAAATTTTATGTTTCAAATTAAGAATCAATGAAGGCATGGACTTTACAAGATGTTGCAAACATTCTGAGATTCTGTGTCATTCAAATGGTGATTGGTATTAACAGGCCAAAGAAATACTGTAGGTCTGGCACCAACAATCATTCCACCTCCACTCTTGTAAGTCACTCTATGCTCCTCCCTCTTCTGAAAATAAGTGGTAACCACAGCCATGTCCATCCTCTTAGCAAAGTCCACTACCATCTGCCCTTCAAGGTTCCTATCCTTAACTCCAAACTTGCCCATCACCTCCTTATCTTACCTTAACTTGTGTTCCCCTCACCAATTAAAATCTGCTCCTATCACCACTCTCTCACCTGTGGGAATACTCTCTGTCACCTCATCTAATTCACTCCAGAATCTCTCTTTCTCCTCTAACTCACAACCTACCTGTGGGACATAACCACTAACAACATTCAACATCACCCCTTCAACCTCTAACTTCAGACTCATCACCCTGTCTGACACTCTCTTCACCTCCAGAACATTCCTCACAAACTCCTCCTTCAGGACCACACCTACCCCATTTCTCTTACTATCCACACCATAATAAAACAGCTTGAATCCTGCTCCTATACTACGAGCCTTGCTACCCTTCCACCTGGTCTCCTGTACACACAGTATATCCACCTTCCTTCTCTCCATCATATCAGCCAGCTCTCTACTTTTCCCTGTCATAGTACCAACATTCAGAGTTCCTATTCTCAGTCCTACACTCTTACCTTTCCTCTTCTCTCTCTGTCTACACACTCTCCTCCCTCCTCTACTTCTTCGACCAACAGTAGCCCAATTTCCACCAGCGCCCTGTAGGTCAACGGCACCGATGGCGGTCGTTGTTAACCCGGGCCTCAACCGAGCTGGTATGAAATTCAGAGTACTGACGATTCGCATGATTAAATTTGGCAATGTTTTACGCCGGATCCTTTTCAATGTTTTATCCTGGTCAGAGTTTCAGAGCATCTGGAGCTTCTCCAAGAAACACTAGGTATGAAGCAGGAAGACAAATGAAAATTGATTACAGTGGGTTGTAGGCTGTTTATTAATGTGATTGCACATTGTATTCACCAGCAACATCTGACACCTGAAACATGTAAGTTTGTGAAATTACCACAAAATTGTGTAGTTGCTGTGTTAATCTTTCAGCATGCTTTTTTCTGTTATCTTTGCAAGCTGCAAATGTTATTACAAATGTTTTTTTTTTTCCTGTGGTTAACCACAATGTTGATGAAGTTGAGTCTCTTTGATCTTGTGGTTTCTGATACTTCATATGTACCATTTTACTGTTTTTGTAAAGCCTTTCAGTGACTCTGTGTCACTGTGCCACTCCTTCAAGAGCACAGTGATAGAGTGCAGAATCTGAGAGCTTTAGACCTCTGATAGTAAGTTCAGTAGAGTTTCTGCTTGTTTGTGTCTCTAATCGATCATCATCAGGAGTGCTCTGGCCAGTACTTGACCTTGCACCTTTAAACAGTAAAAACTGTGGTGCGCTGTTAGGATATTGTTTGTACCAGTAAAGCAAAACAAATTCAATGGTTGTCTCATAGGAACATTTCAGAGTAACTGTGTCTGTTTCTTCCCCAATAATGTTGACATCTTCATCCATTGGACCAATTTTATCTGCAAAACTACCTTTTATATATATAAAAGCAATGAAGTATTAGTGAAGTATTTTCTGTAAACCCAATATAAACTTAAGAAAACAATAAATTACTAGATTAACCCAACATAATTATTAATTAATGCAATTAATTAACTGTTTAAATATAATTGAAAATGAATTACCTGTAACTAGAGTGAGAATCAGTGGTATGTATCTCACTATGTACAGTAAGTTGTATAGTTGATCCATTTCTGAACACAGCTCTGTGAGGATTCTGTATAATAGTGCTGTATGTGCTGAACTTTACACGTCTCTAGAAGGACACACCCAGGAAGTGATGCTGTTGTAGTGTAACTTTGTACAGATCATTACATCACAGTATCAGTGACAGAAAACTATAGCCATTAATTTGGCTGGTGTTGTATTTCAAGATTTATCATCTATACAATACTATATAAGCCTTTACCTGTTTGTGTGGTGTTTTAATTATTTGTACATTTTTAAATAATTATGATATTTTGCAGTGGAACTGCATATGTGATGAATAAGGTCACTGGTCACTACATCAAGCTTTTATATGAAAAATGAATGCAAAATTTCCATAGTGATCATCATAGGAAACTGGATCCAGATTTAAACAAATTCCCTCATGAGTAAATTTGCCGTGTCTATTTCCAAAAGGAATTAAATTCAGTTCAGTTCAGTTTTTATTTTTGAGTTACATTGCTCAGACTCATTTTCTAATTATTCTTAACATCACACAGGCTAATTAATCATTAATGTAACACTTCCTTTCTGAGAAGGTCAATGATAACTTACCTAATGAAAGCCACAGACACATGAATATAACAGTGATCATGATGAATGGTGTTAGTAAAATGACAATATTCTGAGGTCTTTCTGTACTTTATTATATTAACATTTCAGAGGTTCATGAAGCTCCACCCCTCAGCATCATATGACAGTGTCACCAGTTTTACTGACAGATTCTTGACTTACTGCATCCTGACATTACATTCAGTCTCACATGTGGAACAAGACATTTATCATTCATCTAATAATTAGGATTTAAATATTATACCAGGGGTCTCTAACTCCTTTTTGGACCATATTAGTCCAATGTCAAGTGGGCTAGACAATGAATCAATCAGTTAATCAAATAATTGTTTGTTTACTTATGTGACCAATAACACAACATTATCTGAAAGCTTTATCTTCAATGTAAAAATGATTTCATTAGGTAAAAAATAAAAATCTACATGATAGATACAAAATCTACAATGCTGAGTTTCTTGAACATTTCCTGAAAGAGACATGGTTACAGAGTGACAGCAGCACGTTTATTAGTGGCTGGGTTTATTGTTTTATTGATTCATTATCTTTTCTTTCTCATTTATGTGTGATTTTGTATCACATGACAGTGTTGATTGTTGATTATTTCAGTAGAATCCAGGATTTACATTCAGCTTCAGTTAAAGGAGCTATATTTATATTTTATGCAAACAAACATGAAGCAGGAAAAATTAATTAAAGGAAATAATTGTAATAATCATTAAATCTTTTAATTAATTCATTTAAATAATCATTTATTTATAAAAATTGAAACCAGTAATTTAACTACACAGTGTATATTTATAGTCAGAGGTGTCTGCATCTTTATCTGGAACCAATATTCCATTTAAATCCAAACTGGTTTCTAAAGTAACCAAACATAACACTAATCCATTCGACATAGTCATGTTGTTTTTCAGATTCTATTTCATCGGTCAGCCCAATTTAAGCTGCAAAAGTTCCTGTTCTAAAGAAGTATGTAAATAAGATAAGTTTCTGTTCTAAAGAAGTTTATAAATAAAAGAAATAAATCTGTCAAGTATTGTGAACAAACTACAGAATATGTTCACTCTATGGACCCTTTCTTACTCTTCAGGTCTAACCATAATAGTAACTGGGTTTTTTTGGCACCTTTCTATGAATATATTGCAGTATATTGAAAATACTTCTCAAACACTACAATTCCAATACAAATCTACAAAGCTCAGTGTGTCTATTTACTTCTGAGCCATTAACCACCACTGTGGAGTGTAACCTGACAAAGAAATTAATTACTGAGTATGGACACTCCAAACAGGTGGAAATCCCATTTCATGCTGGTGATTATTGTTTATTGACCAGTTAATTAACTAACAAAGATTAGCAGTCCAATTTCTCCTAACATCTTATATTTGAATGTTATCTAGAATGACTACAACACTTGATTTATCAGTATTAACAAATAAAACAGTTGAGTATTGGAATAGTGTAGTTTAGTTTCTGTGGTACTACAAAACCTATACAGAATCCTGCACTTCAACAGAGGACCTGTCAAGCTGATTAGATGTTTAATTGCTTTTAGTTCAGATAATTAGCTTGACAATCTATAAACTTTTAGTGTGTCAGGATGGCCAAGTGGTCTCCCCTAGAGGTATGGGTTCGAATCCAACTTCTGACATTCACTTGTTTCCTTTGTGTTGTGATCTAATGCAAATGTCTGTTCTTGCCTGTTGAAAGCAATATTTTGGGGCAGTGGTAACTCAACCACATGTTCAGTCCCTGAGCAAGGCTTTTAAGACCCTCACTGCTCCAGGAGTGCTGTATCATTGTTGACTTGGTGCTCTGACCACAATCTCCAAAGTTGCAGTGTGTGCAGAAAGAATTTCACTTTGCTGTAATGTTTAAGTGACAAATAAAGGCTTCTTCTGTATATATGAATGAATACAGATGTGAGCAATGTGCTGTTTTATTTTAAAGTTCATGTGGTGAGGTAAGAAGGTAAAGGGTGCTGTTGTCGGCGGTGTGCTCTGTGGCTGTGAATTCCAGATGGTGCTGAGCAGAGACAAGGCCGGACGCAGGGAACTTGGGGAAATAGAAATAGCCTTTATTTGTCAGATATACATTACATCATAATGAAATTTTTTCTTCACATATCCCATCCTTGGAGGTTAGGGTTAAAGCACAGGGTCAGCCATGATACTGCACCCCTGGAGCAGAGGGGTTTAGCCAACAGTGGCAACTTGGCTTGATCCCCCGATCTTCTGGTCAATGAGCCAGAGCCTTAACCACTTGAACCACCACTGCCCTATATGTGGGGTACAGCAGGATTGGGGAACATCATCCTCACTTAGGTAGATGGAAGCAATCATTATCACAGTCCACCAAACTCCATTATCCTTCTCTGTCATAATCACACATATACACTATATTGCCAAAAGTATTCGCTCACCCATCCAAATAATCAGAATCAGGTGTTCCAATCACTTCCATGGCCAGAAGGTGTATAAAATCAAGCACCTAGGCATGCAGACTGTTTTTACAAACATTTGTGAAAGAATGGGTCGCTCTCAGGAGCTCAGTGAATTCCAGCGTGGAACTGTGATAAGATGCCACCTGTGCAACAAATCCAGTCGTGAAATTTCCTCGCTCCTAAATATTCCACAGTCAACTGTCAGCTGTATTATAAGAACGTGGAAGTGTTTGGGAATGACAGCAACTCAGCCATGAAGTGGTAGGCCACGTAAACTGACGGAGCGGGGTCAGCGGATGCTGAGGCGCATAGTGCGAAGAGGTCGCCAACTTTCTGCATAGTCAATCGCTACAGACCTCCAAACTTCATGTGGCCTTCAGATTAGCTCAAGAACAGTGCACAGAGAGCTTCATGGAATGGGTTTCCATGGCCGAGCAGCTGCATCCAAGCCATACATCACCAAGTGCAATGCAAAGCGTCGGATGCAGTGGTGTAAAGCACGCCGCCACTGGACTCTAGAGCAGTGGAGACGCGTTCTCTGGATTGATGAATCGCGCTTCTCCATCTGGCAATCTGATGGACGAGTCTGGGTTTGGCAGTTGCCAGGAGAACGGTACTTGTCTGACTGCATTGTGCCAAGTGTAAAGTTTGGTGGAGGGGGGATTATGGTGTGGGGTTGTTTTTCAGGAGCTGGGCTTGGCCCCTTAGTTCCAGTGAAAGGAACTCTGAATGCTTCAGCATACCAAGACATTTTGGACAATTCTGGCCCCTTCCTCTTCCAACATGACTGTGCACCAGTGCACAAAGCAAGGTCCATAAACACATGGATGGCAGAGTCTGGTGTGGTGAACTTGACTGGCCTGCACAGAGTCCTGACCTCAACCCGATAGAACACCTTTGGGATGAATTAGAGCGGAGACTGAGAGCCAGGCCTTCTCGTCCAACATCAGTGTGTGACCTCACAAATGTGCTTCTGGAAGAATGGTCAAAAATTCCCATATACACACTCCTAAACCTTGTGGACAGCCTTCCCAGAAGAGTTGAAGCTGTTATAGCTGCAAAGGGTGGACCGACGTCATATTGAGCCCTATGGATTAGGAATGGGATGTTTATATCTGAGTCAAGGCAGGTGAGCGAATACTTTTGGCAATATAGTGTAGGTGTTGTGATATATTTTTGTACATTATAGTATATTAAAGTTTATATTAGTTTAAAATTTAAAAAAATAATCTTAAGCTCTCTCTCAAACATTCAAGTCAGAGTCATGTAAGATAAGGACTGTTGTGGCATTCTCTCACTTAAGCTCAAGGATTTCTGTTTTTCTCAACTTATTTATCCATTTTAACAAAGATATTTCCACTTTATTGACAGACTATGTTCCTCGTTTTTTTTTTTTTTCATTTTATTTACGTCAGAACCATGGATTGCAGATGTGTCAGAAAGTTCAGGAATAATTCTTAATGGCCTAACAATGCACCAACTAATTTATTATGACTGTAACAAATGTTTATTCATCTATTCAGACATTCATTATGCATGTACACACAACTGCATGTTACTTTGCTGCATGTGAGCTAAGGCAATGTCCTTTTATAAAACATTGAACTTTTATAAAACAATGAACCAACTGGTTCCTTACATGATTATACATTTAATAAACTACCCAAAATTTACCTGTTTCTATGTCTGCAGAAGTACCATACTACCTTTTGTACCATCGACCATACTGGTCCTCTCTCCTATAGCTAACACTAGTTAGCTATAGGAGTGTGTTAAGTGTGTAGTCTGTTTTGGAACATGTGATTGTGTTCACACTACAGTGTTATACGTACTATCAGCGTAAATTTTTACTGTGTGTATAAGCCTTTAAAAGGGTCTACAAATAGTCTATAGGGCTTGGACTCCATTCTCCCTAGTCATTTGCCAACAAGGCTTTTTATGTGTCTCTCTAGTGCCCCTCCATTATGCTGCTAACTTTACTAAATCCATTTCATCAATGGTATCATCCAATTCAGACTTCAGCTTAATCTCTTGTGTCATTTGTACATACTGTCCAAATAGCCAATGTGTCATACGTTGCACGAAGCAAAGGAATTAAGCAACATGACAAAAATATGAATATCAGTAGTACTATTCCTACAATGGTCCCTAGTCTAAACAAAACAGCCTTCCAGTTTGAAGAGAATAACTAAGAAAACCAATCATCTGATGGTTTATAAGTGTTTTCTATGTGCTCATCTCTGAGGTCTTTCAACTGTCTTAGTACCTTACTCAGATTACCTTCTGGGCCCGTATGCATAGGGATGTAGGTGAATGAACTCGCAGTAGCTTTTCAATTCCTTCAATCGGGTGGGGCCTTAGGAAAATGAAACTGAGTGTAGGAGACAAACAAATGGGCACAAGTGGTGTAGATTGTGCACAGCGCTGTCACAGTTCTCTGGTCCCCTCGTTGGCATGAGACTGGGAGCTCGAGATGTTCTATCGTGGCATTTTTCCTGTGTATGCTGTAGGTGTCGCCAGGATGACCTTTAATGATCCGACCTTCTGGGCTCGTTCCACTTTCGCTTGAAGACCTTGACCTACACCCAGTCCCCTGGTTGCACAGTTCTCAGCTCTTCATCGATTTCACTCATTCTTCCTTCAGTGGCACCTTTCACCTGTTGGAATATAGCTCGATGTATTTCAGTTAGATGCTTTACATAATTACCAAGTTCATTTTTGAGCTGCTCAAGCGGAGGACCTTTATAAGGTCCTCATAAGTATGTTACAGGCATTGGTCGTCCAGTAAGCTTTTCATGCGGGGTTAGATGCGTCATTCGGTTAGTTTGCATTCTCATACTCATCAATGCTAATGGCAAAGCTTGTACCCAATTCATCTTTCCAGCCTCACAAATCTTAGCTGGTTTAGCCTTCAATGTTCTATTAGCTCTATCCACCATTCTCTGTGACTGCGGATGATAGACACAACCCAATCTGTGCTTTATCCTTAAATACTGGAACACTTTTCGAATCACTTTGTTCACAAAATGAGTACCATTATCTGAGCTAATTTTGTCAGGGATCCCAAACCTTGGAATAAGCTCTCTGCACAGAACCTTAAGGCCTGGTCACACTACAAGACTTTAACCGTCGGCAGATCGCTTTGCTGTTCAGACTACATGACTTCACTCTATGTCTTTTTGTCCTTGTGGTGTTCACACTACGCAACGCTTTGTAAATGATCCACAAGAGGGGGTCGCACACCACATGATCTGACAACAACTCTTGTCACTCAACGCCGTCCCCAAACCACGTTTTGTCACGAAAACACATGCAACAGGTGGATCCGGAAATGACACGAGACTTTCGGTAATAAATGTTGTGTCCACACTATTTTTGAAGCCATGTTGCTGCTGTTGCTTTTCTTCCGGTGACCTCAACTCAGTTGACTTGCTCTCTTATTGGCTGGAGGTCGTAGCTACAATTGACACCATGTGATGTCGAGTCGGCTGACCGTCCCAGATATTTAACATGCCAGATATCTGGATTTTGTCTGAGAGGTGTCAGCGACGCGTCAGTGAGCCTCTTTGATGCGTCATTGAGGAGTCCTGGGGAAACCTGGTGTCACCTGAGCCAGGTGTCAATAGGTCTTACATATTCATGAATAGTCATTGATTATTCAGTGAAACAGAGGCTCTGTTGAAAAAAGTTAGGCACATCAGTCATTCATTCATTCATTTATTGTCTATACCCACTTATTCCTAGGACTCCTAGGGTCACCGGGGTCTGCTGAAGCCTATCCCAGCACACATAGGGCGAAAGGCAGGGGTACGCACATCAGTCACTTTACCCCAAATAAAAGGTCTTTCTGAGTTTTATAATTTAGCTGTTTTTCTATGGGCCCACACCCAAGACTTTCCTGAACTCAGTCCTGTGTTCAAAACAATCTGCAAGGTTTGTTTATTCTCCATTTTCACTGTTTTTCTGCTAGAGTTCAAAATTCTATTTTCGTGTATGTGTATTTTGACATAAGCTTAAAAGTCACACATGAATCTAACATACTTACATCAGCCATATTATGAAAGCCCAGTTTGTGCTCTATGTAAATAAGTTGAAATGTATTAGCTACTACATTGGTAAAGATTTGAAATTTACACAAATTTAAGAAGAGCCCAGATTCACTGCAGATCTTCAAAAAGGCCTCAGACCCCAGAGGGTTAAAGGTATCCCAAAGTAAGCACAGCAGGGGGCACCTGGATTTGAACCAGGGACCTCTTGATCTGCAGTCAAATGCTCTACCACTGAGCTATACCCCCACAGGTAAGGGCTATCAACTGACAACAGGTGTATTCTAAATGGATGCACTTTCAAAGTGTTTTAAACCTGTCATTTTAATATTGGACCAAGGGTTCATAGATTAAAAGTCAATCCGCAGTTTCCTCCTGCCATGGGATTATCTACACATGACATCATTTGTAGGTTTGGTCATTTCCAGACGACTTTTAATGTTGTAAACTGTTAACCAGTTAAGGATACCTGAATTAGTGGAGTCAGGCAGGGGTACGCGGATTCGTCCAGGGGGCCTTCTGATCCGCAATAAAATTCTCTAACACGCACTCTGCTTGGTCCCAATGAAAAGAGTGTCAACTGGTCTAGGTGGTCTACTGGTGTGGGAATTATTTGTTACAATGAAAACAGTCCCTGCTGGTAGACGTGGCATAATGATCAGGGCAATATAGTACTGTGAAGACAGTCCTTGTTGGTGCAGGGTGTGTGGAATTTGTTCATAGCAGATGCTGGGCAACTTAACACAAATCAATCTCCACTTGAAAGCCAAAGCCTATTTGAGCATCTTTGCTATCCAAGAGCATCCCTTCAAGGCGACAATTTACCCATCTTTGTAAATTCACCATGTTGTGTAATCCATTCCATGGATAAGTTAGGGTGTCGGAGGACGAAGGTAGGTCTTACCCTGGATAAAATACCAGCCCAAAATTCATACTATGATAACTAATACATTAACAAACAGAAAACCCAAAACAAATGGGTTAGTGCAAAGGGCACTATTTACACACACACACACACACACACACACACACACACTGACAGACCCGCAGCACAGGCGATCTCACCCAGTGTCCAGCTCTTCAAGTCCTGCAGAAATCCGTGGAAGTTTTGATAATTTTATGATCATTCCTAAATATTATACATTACATTAGTAATATTGACTGTCAGATACTGAGCCAGGAAGTGGTCACGTGATGAACGAACGAACGAATCAGACCCAAAGACGGTACTGACTGCAGAGCCGTAGCCTATGAGGCTGTCACGCAAGTTTCCCCGCACAGACCCAGATAGGATCTTGCGCATGCGCGGTCAATACAAAATGAACGAATCTCTCCCAAGTCATATTCAAAATGAACGAATCTTTCATGAACGACACATCACTATCAAACACAGTGATTCATAAAAGCATTGTTAAACATGTATAAACAAAAAGTGACCGTGTGCCTTTATCATGAATTAAAGTTTAAACCTATTTTTCTCTACTAAGAAAAAAAGGCAGAAATCCCTTAGATTAACCTGAAGAAACCCGAAAACATTTGGTGAATTCCTCCAGAAAACATTTAAAACGTCGCCATATAGCACAAATCAAATCAAAAACTGAAACTATTATGCTATTCCAAGTAAACAAATGCACTAATATGTGTAAAATGGTGTTTGATCCTTTACAGTTAGAATTTCAGACTATGATCCTGACAGGTTGGGTCTTGAAGGCTATCTGTATTTTGTTATTTTGACATTTTCATTTCACACTGTAGTGAATGATTCAAAGTTTCTGATACTCTTTAAAAGGTATTTGTAAATAAGTGAGAAACAAAACTGTGTGAAAGTTTTTGTACAGTGCAGCTGGATTTCCTGTCACTGTGGGCCTCAGAGCACAGTAGTATTATGCAGAGTCTGATACAGCAGCAGAGGAGATGATCAGATCCACTTTCTTATTCGTTTTATCTTGCTCTTTTTTAAGTTGTACAGACAATCGTGGATGAGGTGGTTGAGCCTTTGTGACAGTTTCACTGGCTTCATGAATCAGCAGCAGAAACTCAGGTATTGATCCAGGTTTTTGTCGATACCAGTGGAGACTGTTAACTGATCCAGTATATGTGCAGGACAGTGAGATGTTGCTGCCTTCCATTGAAAATACATTGGTTTGATCTGGTTTAATGTTATTGTCAGCAGCCTCTGCTATAAAAACATTACAACAATATTGTGATATTTTAATCATAAATGACACATTTCACATGGAATATTGTGTCTTCTTAATTAGAAAAAATAATATTTTGTGTGCAGTGTATATGACTTACCAACATCAGCAAGAGTGAAAAACACCACGAAGAGGAACAACATTGTTTTCCTGAGTGTTTAGTTCAAACCTCTAGCTTTAGAAATGAATGTCAGTGTTACTATTTGATGTACATCTCCACCTCTAGCTCCACCTACTTGTATTCATGCATATTCATGATAACTGTTCTATACTGTATACTGTTTATATAAATCTGTAGAAATGTTTTTGTATTAATAAACAATGTGGTCCTAAGCCATGGATTCACTCGTACCATTTACTCAATTTTCCTGTGATATTTTGACATTGTTAGTTACATCACTTCTTTTTGCGTCTCTCTCTCTCTCTCTCTCTCTCTCTCTCTCTCTCTCTCTCTCATTAATAAAATAAGAATCTTTTAATGGATGGACATTCAGGAATTGTTATAATATGTAATGAAGTCCTTTCTTTAGTAGTTGGTGTTTGTGACTGCACTGTGTGACACTGGTTTTGTTGGTGTGTAAACTAAACCCATCACTGGGTCCCACGGTTATCACAGTGTCTTTTGCATAGTGCTACTTTCCATTTGTAATTTTACAGATTGTTCTATTGCCTAATTGTTCTGTGAAATTCTATCTAAGACAGTTTTACTGGATTAAATGTCCTTAGCAGTGGTATTTATTGGTTTTGTGTACAGAAATCTGTTTTGTTTATTTACCTTCCTCTGTGTGTCATTTGTGCAGCAGAAGGTGGCTTATTGTTAGAACCATTAAAAGAATAAGGTTTATTTGAGAATACAGAAGAAATATTCATACAAAAGTATGTCTTCATAACCCCCATATATTTCTCTTTAAATACTGCTGAATTTGTCATTTTCATGTTTGAAAGCAGCTATAAAACTCAACTCCACTGAATTGGCCATTAAGAAAGTCCTGTCCTACATCTTGTCCTAACAGGGAAGTAAAGACACAAAATTACCTTAAATTTACTTAAATACTTGATTATTAATCACAAGATAATATTTGAAACCAAAATACAATTAAGAAATAATTCTTAGTTGTTTTTTTTTTTATCTTTCCTACACTGAACACTGTGTAAAACAGTAGAAAAAAGCAGTTATTTATAAAGGATTTTTTCTCTGTAATACTGTAATACATTATGTGTTAGTTTTTGCCTCTTCAAGGCAGTGGTGGTGAACTTGCTGTTGTTCACTGCAACAAACTCAAAAGATTCAGTGCTGCCTTCCATGATATAGTGTTGGTATATTGTATATTGTAAAATTCTGCTGCGATGATATGTTCACTGTGTGGTGCTCTAGATCTTAACCCACAATAAGATAAGTGACTGCGCCACCTTGTGTTCACTGAAGAGAAAAACCTTAACACACTAATAAATAAAGCCCTGCAAAAAGGTCATACAGCCACACATATATTGGATTTTTAATTTTTATTAGACCTTATATTTAAATTGTATTTACAGTTTGGGGTATCATCCATTTCTCTCTTAAATACTGCTGGGTTTGTCACTGTATCTTTGTTTTTTTTATTTTCTTTACGTTACTTAATACAAAGCAGAAAAAATAAATAATAAGGGAAAACTAAAAGGAAACAGATGTTGAACACGGTTGTAAAACTCAACAACTAAACTAAATTGGCCACTGAGAAATGCTTTATATTCACATGATATACTTTCTGTCCTATCAGGGGATTAAACACACACAACTGCCTTTAGATAAATTTACTTAGATGCTTGATTATGAATCTCAACATAATATTTTAAACCAACATACTTTTATGAAATGATTCTTAGTCTTTTCTTCAAATGTTCTCACACTGAATACAAAAACAAACCAATGCAGTAATGAATGATCCAGTTCTAGTCAACTGTAGTGTTTATAAAATCTGATGACACTGATAATGCATGATGACAGGATAATGCTAGGTGAAGTGCAGGCCAGTTGGTGGGTGCATGTGTAAAAGTTTAGGATTTAAAATAAACACCGTATAAAATAAATAACAAAACTTTACATCAGACGCACTTCAGCAGTTCATTATTTTCTGTGATTTTGTGCACCTTAGTTTATTAGCTTTTTTTATACCATGAATGGTCTTAGCTGAACGGAAATATTCTTTCTGTACTCTAATATGTTCATTTTATGAAGCTCCACCCACAGCATCACATGACAGTGTCACCAATGTTGCTGACAGATTGTTGATTCTTACAGATAAATCCAGGATTTACATTCAACTGTAGTTAAAGGACCTATATATATTTTAAGCAAACCCAAAGCAGGAACTATTTGTAATATACAGATAATAGCAACAATATAATTAAACAAATGTAATTATTCTAATGATAATTATACAATTGTTAAGCCATAATATAAAAATTAAACAAGTTTTAAATTAATTACACATTATATGTTTACAATCAGGCAGCTTAGTGGTTAGCATGTTCACCTCACACTTCCACGCGTCCATCTCCATGTGTCCTGGGTTCAAGTCTTGCTCCTGCTCACTGTGTGTGTGTGTGTGTGTGTAGAGTTTGCATGTTGCTTGGTGGGTTTCCTGCGGGTGCTACAGTTTCCTCCCAAAGACATGCTTCTAGGCTGATTGGAGTTCTGTAGTGTGTAAATGAGTGTGTGTGTGCACCCTGCGATGAATTGGCACTCTGTCCAGGGTGTATCCTGCCTTGATGCCCGATGATGCCTGAGATAGGCACAGGCTCCCTTTGACCTGAGAATAGATCAGATAAGTGGTACAGAAATAAAATGTTAAAAAGTAATCAGTGGTGTCTGCATCTACATCTGGAATATTCCAATCCAAAATAGTTTCTAAAGTATCTAAACCAGTGGTGGGCCATCAGTGCCAGCAAGGCCTTCTCTGCTGGCCTAAACAGCAGTGATCTGAATCACTGATTTGCATTTTAATATATTTTTCCATGCGTGTGTATTAAATTATTCCCAGTAGTCTATTCTCTACATTTCCTAGCTTTGCTCTTGGTTGCGCTGCTTCCAGTAATGATAAGAATGTTTATCTAATCATATTTCAGCCAGTGGCTGACATCATGTGTTGCCAGAGTGAAAGAAATCTGTCTTAAGGCCTTCAGAATGAATAGTGCAGGCGCCCGTAGCTTATTATAAGTGGCAATTAAAATTGTTACATTAACCAATCAGATTTCGAGTTGGCGTCATTGGCGCCATCTAGCAGGCTTACGATTACGTCAGCAATTTCCCGTCCGTTGATTGGACAACTGGAGTAGTCAGAGGCAGAGAACCACACAAACTAAATAAAATTATTTTAACTCACAATGACTGACAGAGGAGAAGAAATCGATTTGGTGGCAGACATCCTTACACATGCATTTTCAAGGCAGACTGTAATAAAATTGACTATTCCTTGTGAGGTGTGAAATACTCTAGCCTAATTTCTATTTTACTTTGCTATTAAACGGTTGAGGACACCAGTGAAGACCGCAGGACGCGGTAACCATAGTAACCAGTGATTTCCGGATTGGACCTAAGATTTCCAGCCAAGCTACAGCTTAAAACCCGTCCATTTAAAAATAAAATAAAATAAAATAGCAGCCCAAAATGCATACTGTGATAACTAATACATTAACAAACAGAAAACCCAAAACAAATGGGTAAGTGCAAAGGGCACTATATAGACACACACACACACACACACACACACTGACAGACCCACAGCACAGGCGATCTCACCCAGTGTCCAGCTCTTCAAGTCCTGCAGAAATCCGCGGAAGTTTTGATAATTTTATGATCATTCCTAAATATCATTCAACATTACATTAGTAATATTGACTGTCAGATACTGAGCCAAAAGTGGTCACGTGATGAACGAACGAACGAATCAGACCCGAAGACGGTACTGACTGCAGAGCCGAAGTCTATGAGGCTGTCACGTGACGAGCAAGTTTCCCCGCACAGAACCAGATAGGATCTTGCGCACTTATGGTGTTCTAGATGGCTACTTAATTTACACCTTAACACGAAGCAGGATGTAAGCCTAAACATGTCCTGTTCTCCAAAAAAGATGATGTACTGTACATTTCCTCCCGCCGCCCCATCATAAGTGCTAGCTCAACTCAGGAATGGTTTACCATGGGGGAAAAAATCACATCATAGCAATGATTTTACTATTACTGCATCAGGCGATTTTTTAGTGATTGGATTTTAGGTTTGAGTGACTTGTTTTGTATTTATAACTAAATAAGCCAATCAAGCAGACTAGATGAATGCAGATAAGAGATTTTATTTTGTAATCAGCGCTGACACAAGAATTGAGATGCTCACGCATGAATGTCCCAACAACCTCTCTTCGGGGAACTCCAACTACAGCCTTTATATACATTTCCCTTATCTTCCCAATGCAACACGTCACTGGTTCTTTGCCTAGACAATCCCACCCATCTTTCTTTTTTAGACCTTTTAGACTCTTTTTTACACCATTATCTTTGAATTTACAACTTTTCAAATACCATTATAATTAAAACTTCCCTACATCATTATATTAACAAATTGGGCGTTTCCGCCCCCACCAGTGGGATTGTCTTCGGCCTCACTCTTGCCAACACCTCATTCTTCTTCAGGAGACAGCATGGGTAAGTTCTCAGTCCTTCAGGGGCCAACACCCTTTCTTTTATTACACTCTACACTTCACGGCTTTTCTGATTTATCCACTGTCTTCTACATATGTACTCTAGATATTTCGCCTGGTACCACCATTGCCATCCAGCACGCGCTGCGTTTACTTCATGATGAGATCACTGCCGCTCTAGGTACCAGCGGAGCGAAGATTGACCATAATAATCTAGGGTGCATCTCTGCCATTGATTGGTCCAAGTTTGGAAAGCCTGGTACCGCAGAGAAGGCCTGCCAGACTGACATCATTCATACAACTATTTGTTCTTCAAAGCCCTTGCAGCCTGTGTGCAAGGCCCGTGACAGGCCAACATGCCGTGTTAAACCTTATATTGTTCTTAAGCTCAAACGACCTAACGAATAAACCTTACCTGAGAACTCACTCCTGCTGTCCCCCGATTATTTCACACTACATCAATCACACACCGCATACATATATCCTCATTTACAAAATTATCTCCCACATTCCCCCCTTTTGTGACTCAAGTCACAACACACTCAACTTGTTCAGACGCTATGCATACATGCCTTATACACGTACATAAATCAGCACAAGGATTATATACTCGTATGATTCGTTTTCAGTGTTTCACTACTATCATGGTGCTAGTAAACAATTGCATTTGAATTATATACTCGTTAAGGAATGTAATAAGTACTCCAAGCTCTGTGCAGGTACCACTGCATGTAGTTCTTCTCAGTCTTGCTATCGCCCACCTCACCCGTTCTCTCACATTTGCCAGTCAATTTCATACCTACCTGGATCCCAACCCTACTCACCAGGTATTCCCCTGGTTACACGCAATCTCCGTTGTTTCCGTTTCACGCCCGGTGACCAGCAGCACGACCGTGCCTGCCTTAGGTTGTCCCACCCAGTGAGACCTTACCCGTCTTTGGCTAACTGGCCTTCTTCTCTGGTCACCGGCTGCCCCCTGTTTTTTTTGGGTAGCAGCTTTCCCGTTGCCCAACACCTCTGACTCTGGTGCGGCTTTTGTGTTGCTGGTCTGTCTTCTCTTGATTCTTCAGTAGGGCATTATTGGGATCTGTACCATGAGCCAGATTGGAACCTCAGTCACTCTGTTCTCAGTCACTCTCGAGATCTCATCACCTTACCTACCCAGCCACTGTACCTGCAGAGAGCTTCAAGTGTGCAAACATTAAGTATCAACTAACTCTATGTTTATAACACATTCAGTAATGTCTACCACTCATTCCCACACGACCAATAAGCCTGAATCATTATTCCCTTTAACCATAAATCAGCAGTTGTCATTAAGATGCATAAATGAGTAACATTCAATCATTCAGTAGTCATTATAAGACTTCTCCAGTGATCCCGGCACATTTGACACTCGGCATACGGATAGATGCATATAAGAAGCTGATTACGCTTTTTCATCAGTAGTATTTCAAAACACACGTAAATGATAATAGTGTTGCATGCATAAACATTAGTGACTTAAAACACAATATAATATGACACGCCAACATAACACATCCCACATCCTTTCATGATGTCCCCTGTTGTTCTTCTGCCCATGTGACTTTGTGCCACGTAGAGGGGCCATTGGGGGGCTAAGGAGAGGTTACTAGCACATCACTTAGCCCCCGCCCGATGATTGGAACGGCAAGGATCTCAGCAGCTCCATCATTCATCTAGGAACATTGGTCCACAATACATCTTCTCCTAACTTGACTGTAATGACCTCTATTCTCTTTCCAAGAGGAACGCCTATCCATATTCCGAACCTTCTCTTCCTCCTGTACGCTAGATTAAGTAACCGTTCTACACTATAATGTGCATGTTCTCCCACAATAGGTAACTGCGCTGTCTGCCTCGGAGTGTATGCGAATGTTTGTATCTCTGTGATGTATATCCTGTCTGCGTAAATCTCCCTCACCGATGTACGTCTGTCTATAAAAGGGTACTCTAGTAATCCTACATTTGGCTCCCACTCCCCCAAATCGTTTTTCAACAACCTACCCCATAAATACCTCCATATATGCCTCCAATTCCCCTCCATTATGCAATCATCTTTATTAAGTCCAATTCATCACTGCCATTGCTGGGTTTAGACGGAGACTCAATCTCATGTGTCATCTGAACATATTGGCCAAACATTGTGTGCGTCATCTGTGTAATCATGGAACGCAGTAGTGGAACTACACAACACAACAGAACTGCAAGTATCACCAAAACCACACCCACAACTGTTCCTATCCTAAGTATGACGGCTCTCCAATTTGAGGAGAACAACCATGCCAGCCAATCATTTGTTGGTTTATATGTGTTTTCTATGTGCTCATCTCTAAGATCTTTCATCTGCCTCAATATTTTACTCAGGTAACCCTCTGGACCAGTGTGCATTGGAATGTAAGTACAACATTGGTCTCCAAAAATGGTACACACTCCTTCTTCCGGGGCTCTCATGGTGTCCAGGATAAGCCTGTTCTGTAAGGCCATGGTAGATGTTGCATGTAGTTGTTCTTGAATCAAATCCAATGCTTGTATTGTGTAGTTCATGAACCTTTGTTGATTGTACCAAATGTAGTTAATCCATCTCACGTTTTTACCAATCTGTGCCCATGGCAAGAAAAAGGTCAGTGCTCCTGCTCCTGGTCGACCAATGGCAGCATGTTCATCAGGGACTCCCACCGGAACCCCTCTCCAATCCACATAAACCCCACTGCTCCTGTCAAATCGTCCCAGGTCGAGCTTAATTCGTCGACCTGATGCATTAATCTTCTTTTCTTGCAGCACAGTTAGTTTTCCTGTCAGCACCACTGTTGCACAGCATCCTCCCCATCCGGGTGGCAGGGTCTGCCTAGCAACACTATATCCACAATACCAGAATACATCAGCCAGCGGCCTAGTCCCATTAGATAGGTCAGGCTGGTTCAGATCAATATAGTCCTTTTTCCACTGTCTCCACACGTTAATCTTCAATCCTTTTGTATCTGCCGTCATGTCACAGTCTTTAGAAATGTTGCCGACGAACACCTGTGATCCGTTTGAACATACACAGAATGGGTATCTCTGTCCCTGACGCTCACTCACTCTGATGGGCGGATGTCCCTCAGTCCCGATCTCCTCATACTCACAGGTGCTATTCAACTTCTTCAACCTGGTTGGGCCGTAAGCACATGAGATAGAATGCATAAGACAAACGAATGGGCATAGGTGGCGTAGGTTGTGCTTGGTGCTGTTACAACCTTCTGGTCCTCTCGTTGGAAAAACCCTGGGAGCTCGCGATGTCCTGTCATGGCACACTATGCACGAGGTGTTTCCTGCTTCGTGTGCTGTGTAACTTAGCCATTGGTAAAACAAGTTGTTTGTCCACAACTCCTGATCTAATCTACTCATAAGGCTCATTGACTGTGCAGTGTCTCTGCGTACTCTGGGCAGTGTTGTTGGTGATTGCTCAATATAATATATTCCCCTAGTTTCATCATTCATTTGTTCATCATCACCAAAGACTCGCATAAGTGTGTATGTCCATAGTCCTATACACAGCAGTGCTATTATTACAAGTACCAATAAGCCCCAGTCCGTTCTGTTGATTCGATCACCGTTTCCCTCCTCTTCATTTATTTCTTGCTCATCGTTCCTCTCTCTCCCTTCTCTTTCAGTGTTCTCGCAGTGCACGGGCTCTAGTTCTATAGGCAGGTCCTGTATCTCCCACATTGTGTTGTGAAGGCCCTTCCCTTGGGTCTTCTTCTTCTTGTTCTGCTGGACTCTCCCACGGTTGATACTCCTGGCTCTGCGGGTGGGGCGCTTGTACCGAAGGGGGTTGTGAGGCGGGAACAGCTGGATCACGCCTTCGCGTCTCGAATTCCCTTATCAGTGGATCCTGCTCCTGCGCTCTTTCACGTCTCGCTCCAGCCCCTGGATCTGGTGCTCTGCAACAGTGATTTAGATGAAACCAAGCAGTCTTACCTTCGACCTTTACGGCTGTTGGAGTAGCTAAGACAACTTTTAGTGGTACAACTCGTCTGGGCTCATTCCATCTTCTCTTGAAGACCTTGACATACACCCAGTCTCCTGGTTTCACAGTCCTCAGCTCCTCGTCAATTTCGCTCGTCCTTCCCTCCGTAGCACCTTTCACCTGTTGGAATATAGCTCGGTGTATTTCAGTCAAGTGCTTCACATAATTGCCAAGCTCACTTTCAAGCTGCTCCAGCGAAGGGCCCTTATAGGGCCCTCGTAGATAAGGCACAGGCATAGGTCGTCCTGTAAGCATTTCATGCGGGGTTAGATGCGTCATTCGGTTAGTTTGCATTCTCATGCTCATCAGTGCTAATGGCAAAGCTTGCACCCAATTCATTTTTCCAGCTTCACAAATTTTTGCCAGCTTCGCTTTTAATGTTCCATTGGCCCTTTCCACCATTCCCTGCGACTGTGGGTGATAGACACAGCCCAATCTGTGTCGTATTCTTAAATACTGGAACACTCTTCGAATCACATTGTTCACAAAGTGAGTACCGCTGTCTGAGCTGATCTTATCAGGAATACCAAACCTTGGAATCACCTCACGACACAAAAATTTAGCCACTGAATCTGCATCTGCTTTAGCTGTTGGGTGCGCCTCCACCCATCTACTAAACCTATCCTCCACCACCAAAACATACCTTTTCTTCTCCTTCACCTCAGCCATATCCATGAAGTCAATGATCAGATGCCTGAATGGTCCGTCTGGCTCTGGTATGTGACCTATTGGGGCAGTAAAACTTTTCCTGTTGTTGTATTCTGCGCATATTTCACAATGTGCTAACCTGTGATCAACCATCTGAGCTAAATACGGAGACCACCATGCTCTTTGAATCCGTTTGATCACTTCCCCCCTTGCGCAATGGCTCAAGCCATGCGCATCATTAATCAACGATGTGAGAACTGAGAGAGGAGCCACAAAATGTCCCTGAGGACCCCGCCATACGCTTGTCCGTGCATTCTTAACCGCCCCCCTTTTTATCCACTTAGATATCTCATACACTGAGGCCGAGTTTTGCGCTGCGGCTAAGGAGGTTAAGTCCGTTTCTGGGTAGTCATCGCCTTCAGAGTCGGTCACAAGCATAATGTTGGTATGTCCTAAAGCTGCTGATTTTGCTGCCTCATCTGCTGTAGTGTTTCCACTGGTAACAAAAGAGCCATCTGTTTTATGCGCTAAACATTTGACGATGGCTAGTTTAGCTGGCAGAGTAATAGCATGTAACAAATCAGTTATGGCCATTCCATGCGTCACAGGAGAGCCATCTGCTCTCAATAACCCTCTCTGGGCCCATGTAGGGCCGAAGTAATGACACACACCATAAGCATACTGAGAATCCGTGAAAATAGTACAAGATTTCCCTGCAGCTAGCTTACAAGCTGCGGCAAGCGCTTTTAACTCAGCCAATTGTGCGGAACATGGTTGAGAAACAGCCATAGACTGAACAGTAACAAAGCTAGTCAAATCATTACTGGGCGCTACTATGGCGTAACCCGCCAAGTTCCCGTCTAGGCCTCTAAAGCACGAGCCGTCAACAAAAAAGGTTACATCCGAATGTGGCAAAGGTTGATTTTCAAGGTCTTGACGCGCTTTAGAGTATGTGGCTGAAACTTGCTGACAATCGTGCGGTTCACCATCCAATGGGGTCATCATTCTATCAGCTGGATTAACTGTCTGGCATCTTTGAATAGTCAATTCTGGTGAAGAGAGAATTACGTCGTAACCCGTCTTCCGCGCATGAGTTATCACAAATGTCGGACTGGTAAGCAGGGCATGTAACGCATGTGTAGTGTACAATATAGTAGGATGGCCCATTGTAATGGTTGACGCCTTTTGATACGCAAAGGCTGCTGCTGCTAATCCACGATAACATGGCGGCATACCACTCTCAATGTTGTCTAGCCTGCAGCTAAAGTAAGCAACAGGCTGCTTGCCTGGTCCCTGTTGCTGAGTTAACACGGCATTAGCGAAGCCTCGTTTCTCTGATACATACAGGAAGAATGGCTTACCGTAATCAGGACTCGCTAGCGCTGGTGCTGTACAAAGATCCTCCTTCAGCATTTCGAAAGCTGCAATGGCCTCCGTCGTCCAAACCAATGCAGCTTTCTTTTGATCAGCTGCTTTTATCAACGCACGTAGTGGAGCTACCTTCAATGCAAAATCTACTATCCACTGTCTGCTATAACCCACCATACCCAAGAAAGACAACATCTGCCCAACCGTTTGCGGTTTCGGGGCTTTACGGACCGCCTCTAGATGCGTAGGCGACAGCTTACGACTAGTGCCATGCAAAACTCTTCCTAGATACTCTACTTCCTGTTTGCAGAACTGTAACTTTTCCTTGCTCACCTTGTGTCCGTTTTCTGCTAAGAGTCTCAATACTTTTAGGGAGTCTGCCTGGCACTGTTCTTTAGTTGGGCTACAAATCAAGATGTCATCAACATATGTCAGGAGAAGACTATCAATATCCAATGAAGCTAGATCCCTAGCCACAATGCGATTGAAAATTGATGGGCTTTCACAATAGCCCTGGGGCAATCTCGTGTATGTGTACTGTTGGCCGTTATACGTGAACGCAAACAAATGTTGTGAATCTGGATGCAGTGGAATACTGAAAAATGCTGAACACAAATCAATAACCGTGTACCATTTAGTATTGCCTGGGATGTTGGAGAGTAACGTATGTGGATCTGGGACTATGGGCGCTTCTGCCTCAACTATATGGTTAATGGCACGTAAATCATGCACAAGTCGCCACTTATCTGAGTTTGGTTTTCTAACTGGGAATATTGGAGTGTTGCAGCGGCTATGTGTTGGTATTAAAACCCCTGCCTCCAATAACCCCTCGAGTGTAGGCCCTATCCCTGCCTGAGCCTGTGGTGTTAGTGGATATTGTTTCTGATACGGGTACCTGACATTAGGTTTAAGTTTTATCAAAACCTGTCCTGCTGACTTTATGAGTCCTACGTCCGTAGAGTGCTGAGTCCAGAGCACACTTGGGATGGTGGCTAACAGCCCTTCAGTTTCTGTATCCGATTGTTTATCTGGTGCGATGTCTTTGTCGTCTGAAAGTGGTAACTGATAGATAGGCGACATTTTCTTTTCTATCAAGGTTTGTGTGGCTCTTAAAGTGTCTGTGCCTTTTTGAGAAATGCGCATAAATTTTCCATCCGGTGAGGTGTGCATGTACTGATTGATGGTTGGCTTCCATTCCAGCACCTGGCTAGTTTCTTTGAGCATTGGTCCCAGGTCTTTCGATTCATATCCCCCTGCTACCATCAGTGTGATGTGTGGTATTGAGTTTGTAATCTGGTACCAGCTCTTTAAGTTATTGGGTAACTGAACTGCCGCTGCCACTCCTTGAGGGCCCACGAAGATGTCTGTTGTCACCACATCAAACAGTTTTCCTTCCAACATGTCTGACCATAGTGTTGCATATTCTTCATTGGTGCTGTCAGGGTCAAAACACATAGTACAGTGCAACGGGCTCTTAGGTTCGGTGTAATCCGGCCGCATAGCCTGTATCCATGGCTTCCACTGTAAATAGCTGGCCTGCAACTCTGATAATGAGGGATTGTCGTTCTGTAGCCAATACACTGTGCTACACTCTGTGTCTGCCTGCGTCCCAGCCATGAGATATTGTTCTGCTGTGGTTCTGTCTGGGAATGTTACCCAGAGGCCTGTAGGGCTGCACTGAATTCTAGCCTTAAATTTACACAAAAGATCTCGTCCCAATAAATTGACTGGTGTGGAGGGTGAATACAAAAGTGGTGCCACAATGGTGGTGTCTTCTAATGTTAGTATCTGAGGCTCTGTGAAATGTAAGATCTGTGAGATCCCTGAGAAGCCTGTTGTTTTGATGGTCTTCCGAGCTAGAGGGAGATTCGAGCCTTCGCGCCCTATACATGAATATGTGGCACCCATTTCGATCATGAATGGAAAAGGACGCTCATTATTGAGTGTTACCATGACAGTTGGTTCCTGTTGCGGATGCAGTGTAGTGGCATACTGCATATTCTCCCCCTCTGGCTTCTCAGGGCCGTTTCAACTCCAATTTGGTGCGGGCCCCAGTCCCGGGCCTATCTGGGGCTGATACATATGTGGGCAGTCTCTTCTCATGTGTCCAGTCCCTCCGCAGCCCCAGCACTCTAGTGGTTGTTGAGGCTGTTGGTACTGAGGATTGGGGGGTGCCTGCGCATAACTCAGTCCTTGGGGCCCTACAGGGCTCTGCGGCGCATATCCCTGCGGTGGTGATCCAAATCGTTCCCACAGCTGCCTTCTCCCTTGCCACCGACCTCTCATTGGGCGTCCTCTAAATCTTCCTTGTGCACCGCCAATGTGGACATTAATGGGTTGAGTCATTGGGTACACCTGGCTATTTTGTGGATGCTGTGAATTTGGTGCTGCCACCTGCGGTTGTGGCATCATTTGCGGTTGCTGCGGTGTTTGTCCTTGTTGCGGCAGCATTTGGTTATTCTGTACTGGTTCTTGGCCTGCTGGGATAACCACTGCGGCTTGTATTTTTCCTGCTTTTTCTCTCTCCTTTTCGTTCTGTCTAGCTCTTGTCAACTCGCCAAGCTGTGTTTTATATAGCTGTGTCAGTAGGGCCTCTGAGGCTGTTTTCTCGTCCTTTTGTTTCTTTCTGTATTGTTCCACATAATGTATCACATGTGCTTTGTAGGTATCCCAAGGCATGGAGTTTAGACCGACCACCTCATCCAACGAGATTTGGACTGGTTCTGGTAGACATTTCTTCAGCATTAATTTAAACAGTCCTTTACTTGTGTCTGTCTCGTCCCATGTTCCACCTGTCTCTTCCTTCCATTTATTCTGATAATCATGAATGAATTTTACTACATTTTCTTCTTCCTTCAGAATCATGTGTTCCAGTTGTCCTGGGTCCATTTTCGTGGGGTAGGTTTTCCTTATTTCATTCCACAACCTATTTCTCCATGTCCCCAGTGCTATAGCATCCCAGCCTGGTAGATCCATTGCTCCTTTTAGTCCAGCTTCATCCAGTATTTCAGCTGTCTTTGCTTTCCCTATTGTTTGGGCTAATATGGCTTTCACATCTCCTATCGACAAGGTATGTCCTGCTGTCTTTTCTTCAAACTTTGTAATCCACCTCTGCCCTCCATTACACATCTCCGGTAGCTGTGAGCTTAATCCTACCATATCCATAAATGTCCATGGAACATATTGCACATCTCTTCCTTTTGTCACCAGGGGATTCATTCGAACCTCTTCCTCGTCATCAAACCCATATCTCTGTGGTGCTTTTAATGACTTCTTGTCCCTTAAGGTTCTTGGTCGCGTGCGCTCCCGTTCCAGCTGCTCCTCCAACGCTGTAACTGAATTTTGTAAGCGCTCTTCTAAATCTTCCAGCTGCTGCGCGAAATTACGAACACTATCCCTCACCTTCTGCTCTCTGGTGTCCCTCTGTCTCTTTATTGCATCTTCCCTTGGCTCTATGTACAGCACTCCTCTAACCTGTCTCTCTGGATCTTCTCGCCAGTATTCAGCACATGGTTGTTTTTCCGGTGGCCCTGTTGTCTTTTCTGTTCGGGATTGATTATACGCACCCTGTTCCTCACTCATTGGTTCATCTCTTTCCCATTCTTCTGGGAGCGTGGGGGGCGCTGTAGGCCCACTCGCACACGTTGAGATATATCTCTCAGCACTGTCCCCCACTGGTGTTGAGTGTGTGAACTCTTTTCCCTTTTGCAAATACTCTTCACTCTCTTTCTTTGCTCTTTGCAGTATCTCCTCTGCCTCCCCTTCTTCCTCATTTTCACTGTGATTTCCCCCTGTTTCTTTGCTCCTTCTAATTTTTCCTTTAATTGGGTTTTCAACTGATATCTCCACGTCTTCCCATCCTGTCCAGTCGGCATAGCAGTCCGTTAGGGTTGGATACACTCCCACTTGTTCCCTGCCCACCATTGGCTCGTTGTAGTTAGGTGGTGGACAGTAGATTGGCGGTGGTCTTTCTATTTCTTTCTCCTCTCTACTCCGCTCTTCTTCCTTCTTTATCGCTCGCTTCACCGCTTCTTCCACTTCTCTGACCTTCTTTCCTTCTCTCATGAACCATTCCAGAATCTCTAATTGCCTATACTTCTTTCCTCTGCATTTATCATCATCTTTGCTTGGCTTCCAGTGTCTCAGCATTTCTCTCACTTCTGAGCAGGCCTTTTCATCAAATGTTCCTTCCACCGGCCACTGCCATGTCCCCTGAGTCCTGTCATGCCATTTTCTCATACACTTCCTGACATACTTCTCGTCAGGTTTGTGTTGCGCTATTATAATGTCAACTGGTGTAGGCTGTCTTCTCCCTTCACTCATGATGCACCCCTGTTGTGCCCTGTATGCGCTACTTCTCTCTCCTGGATTCCTGTTGCCTTCTGACCACGTCAGTGCGACGCTGATTCGTTTCACTGTCAAGCTCGGCCTTACTGGATTCTTTCTTATCTTCTCACCGAGCACATTGATCTTATCAATCAGCACTGACGTTGCAAAACCTCTTTCCCAATGTACAAGTCGCGGTTCTACTGTCACAGTTGCTGTCAATCCCGAACAATAGTTGTACTAGCCTGGTCTGGGCTGGAATAACTCTGCCAGGGGTTCGTCGTCCTCCTTATATGGGTCACTGATGAAATCAAATATTGGGATGGCTACACTGCTGGGCTCAGGAGCGTCAACTAGTGCTCTCAATATAGGACTCAACAACTTGGGGCGCCAAATCTTCCTCAAGGCTTCGTACCAGTCTAAGTCAGGGAACGTTCTTTGTAAGGTGTACAGTCCGTCAAACTTTGTCAGGGCCCACAATTTATCTCTAATCAAATCTTCTGGCTGCCAGTGCTCTACTCCTTCTCTATCTTTATATGTCTGCTCATCCCAAAAGTGTGTGCGTATTCCCCTTGTTTCTATCTCCAAGTCTTGGTGAAAGGCCATACAGCTGAAGAAAACAGTAGTGCGCATGCAGTATATGGTGTCAATATAATAGCTCAATACTTCAATAAGGGTAATGTTGTATTATCTGGGTCACACTTTTTACAATTCACTGAGTGGCCCAATAGAATGCAGACCCAAGTTTTAGGTGGATTTTTCCTGAGTATTCTCTTCTGCTGATTGCACAATATC
Organism: Hemibagrus wyckioides; assembly: GCF_019097595.1. Lineage (NCBI taxonomy): Eukaryota > Metazoa > Chordata > Actinopteri > Siluriformes > Bagridae > Hemibagrus > Hemibagrus wyckioides. The sequence continues at coordinate 138,162 of NW_026690802.1, read as the reverse complement.
CCTCCCTCGCTAAGCCTGCTTTCAGCCACTTTTGATTTCGTCCCAGGTCCACAAACCGTGTCTCTAGCCGTTGAACTCCTCAGCCTATTCATATGTACAACTCTTTTCCCTCACTTATTCTGTATGAAATTCCTCCTTCTAGGGGGATGTCTCCGCTCTTACTCACTCTTTCTTGGCACAATGCCCCCGCACACACACACACACCTCTCCACCACTCCAGAAAGCACTCAATCTTTTTCCACACACACACACACCCTTGCTCTTTTTAATTCCTCATCATCACCTGAGGGTCTACTGTTAAACTTCCTGCAATGAAACACTTCCACAACGTACGATCCTGCCCCAACTTCCACATGCTAATCCAAACTTCCGTGTATTGAGGACCTCTTGGGGTCATAGGCCACATTAAATTGACCCTAACCATGAGTTTCCCAGCTTCCTTTCTCAACAACTCTAGTGCTGCCTCCGCGAACTCCCTTTCAAACCTATTTGGAAACCTATAGCCAATTCGCTTGAATGGTAGTGGACTGCTAAGACTTAGCTCTAATCCGCGAGTTTTTGCTCTTTCTGTGATGATATTGGGAACTTCCTCACTTAGTTCCTCCAGAACGGTAAAGTAAGCACTCACACGGTGTCGTCCCGTGTAGGCGGATACAAACACTTCCACCATTCAGGATCAATAGTGTCCTTCGATGTGCTACATCTTCACATGGACCCCATGGATGTCAAACCACACTTTCACGTCAGTAGAGGGTGGAACAATTATACGAGCGACAGATACACGTATTCATCCAATTCAATGAGTGCACAACAAATTGAGATGAAACATCAGCTCACACTTGGCACTAGGTCCTCACTTACGGTATGTGGATGCCCGCTTCACTATAAGATTTATTCTAAAGGCTATTCTGGTCCACACCATCACTACCCTTACTTTCCCTTCACTTCTCATGTAATGCACCTCTAAAACATATATATCAAACCTTAGTATGATTACATCCATGCACGGTGATTCCTTTACTCTCACAAAGACTTCTGGCTTATTTTCCCACTCTGTTGCAGTTCCTTTTCAACTTCAGCCCTATCATCCCCACCTGTTTCATATATCACAGTCCATATCAATGTGCGTGCATGTACACACTGGTTTTCCTATACTCTCACAGTAATAGTGTTAGTAGACAAAAGGTTAATACAGTGCTATTTACAGTGCGCACCTCCAATCACCATTTATTTTCCTCATGCACTCACACTCACACAGCCCCTCGCACTCAACACACCCACACACTGCATGCAATACAATCAGGACAGACAACAGACAAAGGCCGACAGCAGGCCCGTCCTTATTTCTTAATCTTTTCTTTATTTTCTACCACCTGGATCCAGGACTTTTCTATTCAGCCCTTTTTCTCTTTATATTCTCTTTATCTCTTATTTCTCTTACACCTAGATCCGGGATTTTTCACTATATTTCTCTTTTCTTCTCTTATTTTCCTTTCACTACCACCCGGATCCAGGAATTTTACTCTTCTCTTTTATCACCTGCTACTTGACACTTATTTTTCTTTTTCCAGTGACGGTGTTCACATTCACAGAACTTACTATTCTGCTACTAAACGCCCCGTTTGCGTCCAAATAAGGTCTTTTTCACAGGAATTTCTCTCATACCACCTGGAACCCACCAGGACTTTCGATCATACAGGCCTTTACACATTCATACATTTGACATCATCTAGTCTTTTCAATACAAAACATGCAATTTATCATGTCACTCTATGTGGTTTTAACTTACACTCACTCTGCCTCTCTGCCTCAATAGGTTGGAGCAGAGCTGATCCGACCCTGGGCCGAGCGCCTCCGCCTCCCCAGACCACACACAACTAATGCAGAAATTCAGTTAAACAGGCTTCTGCCTTACCTCTGTCCTAGTTGGATCCCGTGTCTGGTCCGTGGGCGGCGGCCGCAGCCTCAGGTCCCAGGTCTGGGGCTCTGCTGTTCTCTCGTTTTCTTTGAAATCACGTCGGGGTCACCAAAACAATGTGGAATAAAAATTCTACTGTACTCACTACTAAAATCTGACTCCAGCTCCACACTGACCCGACAGCTCAGTCTAAGTGAGACTCATAGTTAGTAAGGCCTCAAAACTAAATAAGCCAATCAAGCAGACTAGATGAATGCAGATAAGAGATTTTATTTTGTAATCAGCGCTGACACAAGAATTGAGATGCTCACGCATGAACGTCCCAACAACCTCTCTTCGGGAAACTCCAACTACAGCCTTTATATACATTTCCCTTATCTTCCCAATGCAACACGTCACTGGTTCTTTGCCTAGACAATCCCACCCATCTTTCTTTTTTAGACTTTTTAGACTCTTTTTTACACCATTATCTTTGAACTTACAACTTTTCAAATACCATTATAATTAAAACTTCCCTACATCATTATATTAAAAATTGGGTGTTTCCGCCCCCACCAGTGGGATTGTCTTCGGCCTCACTCTTGCCAACACCTCATTCTTCTTCAGGAGACAGCATGGGTAAGTTCTCAGTCCTTCAGGGGCCAACACCCTTCTTTTATTACACTCTACACTTCACGGCTTTTCTGATTTATCCACTGTCTTCTACGTATGTACTCTAGATATTTCGCCTGGTACCACCATTGCCATCCAGCACGCGCTGCGTTTACTTCATGATGAGATCACTGCCGCTCCAGGTACCAGCGGAGCGAAGATTGACCATAATAATCTAGGGTGCATCTCTGCCATTGATTGGTCCAAGTTTGGAAAGCCTGGTACCGCAGAGAAGGCCTGCCAGACTGACATCATTCATACAACTATTTGTTCTTCAAAGCCCTTGCAGCCTGTGTGCAAGGCCCGTGACAGGCCAACATGCCGTGTTAAACCTTATATTGTTCTTAAGCTCAAACGACCTAACGAGTAAACCTTACCTGAGAACTCACTCCTGCTGTCCCCCGATTATTTCACACTACATCAAACACACACCGCATACATATATCCTCATTTACAAAATTATCTCCCACACTACTCAGGCAGTGAGGGCTTAACAGACATACATGAGACAGCGAAGGTTAAAATTCACAGTGTATTTATTTGGTGCACATAGGGAAAAAAAGAATCTTTGAGTACAAAATTCAGTGAAAATAGAAAAAGGAGCAAAATAGGGAAAACATGGTTACACAGCCTTGGTTGATGGCTGAAAGGGGCTGAAAGGGGTCCAGGTACGGTGGAGCAGTGACGAGTGCAATGGCTTAGGGATGTCTTCTTCGGTCTCCAACAGCTTTGCCATGCTTCACTCGCTCCACACCGCAGCCATGTGCTCCTCTGCTATCCAAAACATTGATGGTGCTGAACCAGCACAGCCTGTTCAGGTTTTTTATCAAGAAGAAAAACCTTAAAACATGTATCTTCAATTCAGTAAAACTTTCAATATAACAGAACTGTCAAAATTTTTGTACAGTGCAGCTGGATTTCCTGTCACTGTGGGTTAGGGTTAGAGCAGAGTAGCATAGTGCAGAGTCTGATACAGTTGCCGAGGAGATGAACAAATCCCCCTTTTTTCTCCATGGACTTTAATGTTGAATCAAAAAAAACACTTTAGTCTAAAGTGAACAGTTGTTTTATATGTCTGAAATTAGTTTAGCTCCTGAGATTAACAATGGCAAGGGTTAAATATTTGTGCAGTATGAATGATAGAAGAACAGGCAGAGCCTATATTACAGAAGGTCCTCTTGTACTTGTCAGACCATAAGATAACCAAGTTCGCCATCTTGTGTTCATCAAGAAACATATCTTTCTTTTCCTCTATTTATGCTTTTTATATTCTTGAGTCTACTAAACTTTCCCTAGGTTCTACCTAGCTTTAACCTTACCATTTTAAAAAACATGTCTCCACCAAGAGATGTCAGAGTGACCATTTTAGCAATTATAAAGGAAACCCAGCAAATCTGTACACTCTATAGATTACACTGAACACCTGCTTAGATACAGAACTGCTCTGAACAGCAGCTGGTCAGCGTATTTCTCTAATATCAATAATGCCAGCTGTAATAATTGAATTATTTTGAAGATGAGAGCCCGAGCTGCTTCTTTATATTTTCTGTAGTGTAGTGGTTATCACGTTCGCCTCACACGCGAAAGATCCCCTGAGGCTGCGCACTCATTACTCGGTTGAAGGAACGCTTAAGCCTTTGCGTTGATCGATTATTTATTCATTTACTTACTTTGCGGTTCCCCCGCCGAAAGGAAACACTTTCCTTTGCTTCTGTTTCTGTAGTGTAGTGGTTATCACGTTTGCCTCACACGCGAAAGGTCCCCGGTTCGAAACCGGGCAGAAACATCTTTTGGAGGTCAGGGGCTTGTGCTTTGCGTCGAATAAGACTCGAGTTTTGCGCTCTGTAGCACCCGTGCCTTGGGAACAAGCTGAAACTGAGATCCGGCCCCACTCCCACATAGTTTCTGTAGCGTGACTGTTTTCACGTTGTCTGCTCATTTGCACTGGCGAACAAAAGTCTTGATATTGTCTTTTTTTTGTTTTCTTTTTTGGTTTAATTGATTTATTTTGAAGATGAGAGCCCGAATAGCTTCTTTGTAGTTTCTGTAGTGTAGTGGTTATCACGTTCGCCTAACACGCGAAAGGCCCCCGGTTCGAAACCGGGCAGAAACAACCCAAGGCTTTTGAGCTTTGCTTCAGTATGCGTCCACTCGTCCTAATCGGCACCCTGAAGGTGACTGGAGCAGTTTCTCCACAATGGGATGCCTAGTTTGAAATGCGCTTTAGTGCATAGAAAATGAACAAGTGTATACTTCAAATCAAGCAGCGCTTAGGGGCTTTTGCTGCAGGCCGCAAGCCATCACTTACACCGCAATTGGAAATCGGAAAGAGCTCTCGCCAAAGAACTCTGGCCAAAGCCTGTCAAATGCAACTGGTGGACTTTGCCGTTCCGTTTTGACTTTCGAGACCGGGCAGAAACAAGCCTTGAGCTTTGCTCCAGTAAGAGCCCACTTGTCCTAATCAGGACCCTGAAGGTGACTAGAGCAGTTTCTCCACTATGTGGTGCCTAGCTTCAAATGGGCTTTAGTGCATGAACAAGTGTTTGCTTGTTCGAGTCGAGCAACAAGTAGGGCTGTTTTTTTTTTGGCCTCAGGCAGCAAGCAACCACTTAGAACACAAGTGGAAATCACTTGTGGAAAGACCTCTCACAAGCAGAGAAGCCTTCGTCACACTCTTGCCAAGCCTGCTAAACGCAGCTGGCGGACTTTCCTTTTCCGTTTGCCTTTTCAAGGGCGGCCCTCGTACATTTGCCACGCTCAAACATGCGGCTTAAATGTAGTGCGTTGGCCGGGAATCGAATTAGACTCGAGTTTTGCGCTCTGTAGCACCCGTGCCTTGGGAACAAGCTGAAACTGAGATCCGGCCCCACTCCCACATAGTTTCTGTAGCGTGACTGTTTTCACGTTGTCTGCTCATTTGCACTGGCGAACAAAAGTCTTGATATTGTCTTTTTTTTGTTTTCTTTTTTGGTTTAATTGATTTATTTTGAAGATGAGAGCCCGAATAGCTTCTTTGTAGTTTCTGTAGTGTAGTGGTTATCACGTTCGCCTAACACGCGAAAGGCCCCCGGTTCGAAACCGGGCAGAAACAACCCAAGGCTTTTGAGCTTTGCTTCAGTATGCGTCCACTCGTCCTAATCGGCACCCTGAAGGTGACTGGAGCAGTTTCTCCACAATGGGATGCCTAGTTTGAAATGCGCTTTAGTGCATAGAAAATGAACAAGCGTATACTTCAAATCAAGCAGCGCTCTCTGTGGACATTTGGTCATGGGTGCCACACTTGCGCCTGACGAGGTGGCTGAGAGGTTAAGGTGATGGACTGCTATTCCATTGTGCTCTGCACGTGTGGGTTCAAATCCCATCCTCATTGCTTGTGTGCCCTTTTACCTCCTCTTTACCACAACTCTTGCATGCGGAATGCTTCGGAGTGCTAGAGGGGATCGAGAAAAGCTAGCCCTGGGTCTATGTTTTTCACAACCGTGGGCTGTATTTCCATGTTGGTTGGACACAGATGCTGTAAGGCTGACGGGTCGCCACTGGAGATCCATGCAGATCAATGCAGTGCACAGTCCCGAAGACAGCGGCCCGGATCGTGCACCTTTATATATCTCATCAAAACCAGGTGAAATATCTAATTGGTCTAGATTAACTGAGTGTGTTAAAGATATTAGAGATTGGATGACCGATAATTTCCTATTATTAAATTCTGACAAAACAGAGATATTACTTATTGGCCCAAAAACTAGTACACAGAAGCTCTCACAATTCAGCTTGCACCTAGAAGGATGCACTTTTACTACTAGCTCAACAGTGAAAGACCTGGGTGTAATATTAGACAGCAACTTATCCTTTGAAAACCATATTTACAATATCACAAAAACAGCCTTCTTCCATCTTAGAAATATTGCCAAGCTTAGGAACATTTTATCTGTATCTGATGCAGAAAAGCTAGTTCATGCATTCATGACCTCCAGACTGGACTACTGTAATGCATTACTAGGTGGTTGTCCTGCATCTTCAATAAACAAGCTACAGTTAGTCCAGAATGCAGCCGCCAGAGTTCTTACCAGATCAAGAAAATATGATCATATAACCCCAATATTATCATCCCTGCACTGGCTACCTGTTAAGTTTAGAATTGACTATAAACTAGCTCTACTCACATACAAGGCTCTAAATGGTTTAGCTCCCACCTATCTATCCAGTCTTCTAACACATTACAATCCACCACACTCTTTAAGATCACAAAATTCTGGACTTCTAGTAGTTCCCAAAATATCAAAATCCACAAAAGGAGGTAGAGCGTTTCGTATTTAGCTCCAAAACTCTGGAATAGTCTTCCTGACTGTGTTCGGGGCTCAGACACAGTCTCCCAGTTTAAATATAGACTAAAGACTTATCTCTTTAGCCAGGCATACATCTAACACTTCCCATAACCTTGTGCTCCAGTACATCTGATTAAATGCACATTCAGCTAGTACTGCTAATATTATGAACAGCAGCTACGCTAATGCTGTTCCATTGTTTCCTTTCTTCTACCCATCCAGAGACTGTGCCGGCTCCAGTGGCATCCGGAGATGGACCAGCTCCAGCCGGGTTCTGCTTGTGAGGATTGGGATATTCAAGCAGCGCCATGGACAACAACCTCCTCATTGATTCACATAACACTATACACATGCTGTATCTACATCACACAATTGTCACACAAATGAGGATGGGTTCCCTTTTGAGTCTGGTTCCTCTCAAGGTTTCTTCCTCATACCATCTAAGGGAGTTTTCCTTGCCACAGTCGCCTCAGTCACCTCAGGCTTGCTCACTTGGGATAACATCTAGGACTGTTTGTCTGTTTGTCTGTTCATATGTTTGTTGTTTTCTTATGTGGTTTCTCATGTAAAGCTGCTTTGAGACAATGCTCTTTGTTAAAAGCGCTATACAAATAAAATTGAATTGAATTGAATTTATTGCAACAGACTGGGATGCAAGTTCATATCAGCAAACCTTGTCAACAAGAGCTTAAGCCTTTCAAACCTTTCCTGGGTTTGGATTTTGAATCACGTCTGGTAATGGAAGCATGCATGGTACAACCATTGCGACCGCCTGCCAGAGTGCCTCTCTTTCCAGACCTGGCAGGCCTCCCTTGACCACAGCCCCACAACCCTCCAAGTGCATGGGTAGCGTCGCCAAAAAAAACATGGTTATTAATTAATGTAATTAATTAACTGATTAAATATGATTGTGATAGTTAAAACTATTGATAAACTGATGAAAATGAATGACCTGTAACTAGAGTGAGAATCAGTGGTATGTATCTCACTATGTACAGTAAGTTGTATAGTTGATCCATTTCTGAACACAGCTCTGTGAGGATTCTGTATAATAGTGCTGTATGTGCTGAACTTTACACGTCTCTAGAAGGACACACCCAGGAAGTGATGCAGTTTTAGTGTTATTTTGTACAGATCACTTCACACAGTGTCAGTGACAGAAATCTAGAGTCATTATGGCTGGTGTCGTATTTCAAGATTCATCATCTATACAATACTATAAGCCTTTATCTGTTTGTGTGGTTTTTAAATTATTTGTACATTTATAAATAATTATGATAATTTGCTGTGGAAAATCATAGGAAACTGATCCAGATTTAAACAAAATCTCTCATAAGTAAATTTGCTGTGTCTATAACCAAAAGGTAATTAAATTCAGTTCAATTCAATTCAGTTCACTTCATTTTTATTTGTACAGCACTTTTAACAATGGACATTGTCTCAAAGCAGCTTTACAGAAATACAGAAATTCAGAATAGAAATTACAAAGTTGAAAATTAACTTTACCCCTAATGAGCAACTCTGAGGCAACAGCGGCAAGAAAAAACTCTGTGAGACGATATGAGGAAGACTGAAATGTGAACCCATCCTCATCTGGGTGATACCAGAGAGTGTGATTATGAATAAATTACCTTCTAATTGTATATTATCAAACATTAAAAGCAGCAGAGGAGATGATCAGATCCACTTGTTTAGTTTTATCATCAACTTTAGCAGACAGACGTGGTGGCATAGGGATTTACCTCCACATGGAGTGATGAAAAAAAGGAACTCAGGTTTAGATTTTGGATGTTGTTTGTACCGTTGTAGGCTGTTTACTGAACCACTGTCTTTGTTGCTGCAGGACAGAGTAACATCATCACCTTCATCTACAACTTTATGAGTGAAAAGTGGTTCTAATAAATCTGCCATGGAGTCACCTGTTATAGAGAAGAGAACATAATAATTTTTTAGTTTTGAGTTATATAACTCATATTCTATTTTTTCTTAACATCACACAGGCTAATTAATCATTAATTTATTATCTCCTTTCTGAAAAGATCAATGTTAACTTACCTAATGAAAGCCACAGACACATGAATATAACAGTGAACATGATGAATGGTGTTAGTAAAATGACAATATTCTGAGGTCTTTCTGTACTCTATTATATTAATATTTCAGAGGTTCATGTCTCCACAAAGTGTGACATTCTACATCCCACTCCCTGTATTCCAGAGAGAGGCTCCAGGTTGGAGCTTTAATTTTCAGAGGTAATTACAGTGGGATTTGAACCTCCTTGGACCTCTGGAGAAACAAGCTTCCAAGCGAGAACCAAGCCGGCAGTGCAAGTTTCCATTAGTTTTGTCCCACCCACTCTATTCCATGTAAAACCAGGGCTCATCCGGGATTTGAACCCCGGACCTCTCGCACCCAAAGCAAGAATCATACCCCTAGACCAACGAGCCAGGTCGTCCCAGTCAGCTTGCTGTGTGCCAATGGAGGTTCACTGTACTCTGTAACTGTATGACCTTCCAGTTCATATGGACTGGGGTCCGAGTAAAAGGAACTCGGTTACACAAAGTCAAGTTAACAATAAAGCGAGGGCTCCTGTGGGATTTGAACCTTTTTGGAATGCAGACGCTAAGTGTGAACCAAGTAAGCAGCTCTTGCCATTGGGCCAAATATGTCATTAATCTCGGTGGACATGAAGATCAAAATCAATTCTTGTAGAACAAGCTTGCTTTTGTGTCAGGTGGAGGTTTCAGTATAGGTCAAGTTTACAGGATTGTAGCTTCTTTGCTGGAAACTGTACTGTTGCTCCAGTATAGCTTGGTGAATATTATGAGGCTTCAAGTAGTTTCTGTGATATTTGCAGTAAGTTTAAAAATGATTCCAGTTGGTAATAAAATTGAATTAGCTGGTTGCTAAAGAAACTCAGGTGGCTGGTGGGGTATGGTTTGGTAACTGTTACAAGGTCTCATCTGTTCGATAGGGTGACACTAGGAAGCTGTAATGGAGTCCCATGTGGTTGCTATGGATTTTAAAAAAATATTTTAGTATGATTTATGTCATTTACAGGGTTGTTACTGTAGTCTTAGATTTCTGTTCTTGGTGAACAGGAATGAAACCCGATGTGGTCTTTAGCTGTTGGAGCTCATCTACCTCAAGAATTGATTATGGAGCACTATTTCAGTAGAGCTTATTTATTTCCTGATTGTGTGATGGAAACTGTGTTTTTATTTTCCAGAGTTCTTATTCTTAGTTATACATACTTTCAGGTATCCTGTAATTCTCAAAAATATATTAAAGATCCTGCAAAGACACACATGATGAACACATTAAATCTCATGCTCAGTAAAATAAACAAACAAACAAGCAAACAAACAAACAAATAAATAAATAAAAATAAAACAAATCAGCTGCTTGTCAAAAGAGTTTACAATATCCACATTTTCCAGCATGTGATCTTTACACTGTCATTAAGTAAATAAACCATCAAACCTGCCACTATTGTTTATGAGAACTGCACTTAATACTGCAGAGGGAGTGAACATGTGGCTTCTTCAAACACACACCTAACTTTTCTATCTGTATTTGGATTCACTTAGAATGTTTTGTCTATTCACTTCAAATAAAGTATTCATATATGGTTATATACATATATTTCTATTGGATCAATAACTCTTTTGTAGTGGTAGGCCTGCAGAGAGCAGAAAAGTTACAAAAAGAAATTAACTTTACATAATGGAGTCCTAATGGAGTTCTCTATTATCAAAGTCTTTCAGATTTAAACAGCTGTCATGTTACACAGGCATTCATAAGCTTACATAGGACCCAGAGAGCTCTGCTTTGATGGAGTCCCGATGAGAAGGAGTCCTCAGGAACCGAATCGGAGCCACGGAGGCCAGCTGTACGCCAACTGCATCCTGTTAAAAACGTAAAAAACAAAAAAATCTCTGTAATTCACTTATGGTGTTCTAGATGGCTACTTAATTTACACCTTAACACGAAGCAGGATGTAAGCCTAAACATGTCCTGTTCTCCAAAAAAGATGATGTACTGTACATTTCCTCCCGCCGCCCCATCATAAGTGCTTCTTCTCATCGCAGTTTCATAATAACACATCTAACATTCTGTCACGTTCCTTACAGTAAAAACAGCTTGAGTAAAATAAAGGAAAGGTTTGTTTACGGGTTAAAAGGTTTGCATTACTCATTACGATATTTATCTTAATGATGCTACCAAGTTAATTATCCAGGCTTGCTAACAGTGTAGATAAACCAGTGTTTTTTTCACCCACACCCAGAAATAGAGGATATTTAAAAAAAAGGGAGACATAAAAATACAAAAATTTCTTTTTTAACGCCGAAACGTTAATGAACCTATGAGTTTGTAAACTAGTTAAGCTGAGAATAAACAGACAAATATTAGCATTAGTTAGCAGTATCTAGCATTAGCATTAGCTTGTGTAAATTCACCGTACACGGTGACTGATTAAAGTCTCAAAAACCTCCTGTCCCAGTCCATCATCCGAAATCTAAATATTATACGGAATAATTATTAAAACCTTCACCCGAGTTCAGCAAGCTTTACACTCTATATGATATTGTGTAAATGAAATGATTAGCGAGGTTCGCTAGCTAGATAACATACATCTGTAACCAAGTCCTGTAATTCGCAGCAAACCTTTTACATTTCCCTGGACAAGCACACTCCACAACTCCTGACACTTTTCAGAGCTAAGGCATCGAAGGATGGTACCATTGGCAACCAGATGGCTAAAATATTAAAAGACTATCATGAACAAGTAAGTGGAATTCCCATTGAACATACTCAAGGGCTGTACAGGTTAAAAACATTATCAATAATTAAAATCAGTTAAATATAATAATGATGAATGTTTTCAGTTGCCAGAAAAGACAAAAACATGAAGGCATTCTAAAACAGTAGTCTATACAAACAAATTAAATAAATTACACAAAGTAGTGTAGAATAACATGCAAGTAAGTGAATGATGACAATTTTTGTGTGTGGATGAACTAATCCTTAAAATGTGCTTGTGCTGTTATTAAACTGCCTAAAGGAATTTGCCTGTTATGTGGATTAGTAATAAAGTGCCAGGTAATAACTAGTGCTGTTACATGTTGTAGCTAGGTTTGCAGTGTTAGAATGTTGTCTCATCATTAATCATGTTAATAAATTCAAAATGTTGCTTAGTTGGGAATTAAAAGTATGGTCATTTTTTGTTTTGTCTTTAAGGATCAGGATGACATCAGTGTCATTGGAACTCTTGTCCTGGCTGGACTGCCGCTTTACTTGAAGGAAGACTCGTCAGATGTTTTCAAGACACACACGGTAAGGCTCATCAGGACTACTTTCTGAAACATTTTGATCTTTTTGTCGACATCGAAAAAAATACAGCTAGAGTAGCTGTACAGTTGATCATTTCAGTAATCTTAAAGGAAAGGTTTACTCAAATGATGATTATATAATTCATTTACTCACCCTCGTGTAATTCCATTAGATTTTTGTTAAAGGTACGTTTAAATCTTTTTCTCTCCTTTTGTCTGTCCAATTAAAGGCAATCTGTATTTTCAAGCTTCAAAAAATTACTTTGATTTAGACTTTACTAAAATATTAACATGGTTCAACACACACATTAAACACATTATCTAAATATAATATCTAAATTTGATGTGAATTGTTTTCTGTATGTTTATATCATTGTCATATGTAAAGCTCATACTCCAAAGTCATGAACATGATCTGCACTATTTGCAGAGGCTTGTTATGTTGTAATGATAAGGTTTAGTTAATTCTAATGGGAACCACTGGTATTAATTTTGTTTTGCCTCTTTGTTTTTTTGTTTGTATGTCTTGATTGTCCTTGAAGATGACATGGTGATGTCTTCAAAATCCTGGGTCAGTGCTCTGATGCTGCTTTTTGGGCTGCTTTATGCCCTTCATATCAGCTACCCCAAGAAGCTGACTTTTTTTTTTTTGGTTCCTGCAACCAAGGAAAGTTCGATTTTGCTTAGTCTTTAAATCTGTTTGTGTTCAGGTAACAGATGTAATTAAGTCCAAATAACTTTTTAGCTACACAAATGGTTTGAGGAAACCGATTGCCTTAAATGGTTTGAGTTGACTGAACTCAAATTAATCAAGACTAACTTTATTAGTTTGTGTTCCGTCAACTCAAACCATTTGAGGCCATCGATTTCCTCAAACCATTTAAGTAACTATATATATATATACTTTACTACTTTTTTATTTATTGATTTATGCCACAGAATTACCACAAACATTGTTTGTGTCTGTGGTTTTCTGATAACAGGTTGGTAAAGGAAGGATCTTTGATGTGGTTTTAGAATCTTCATTTATACTGGTTTATACGTTTTATTAATATTGACTTAAGAAATAAAGAAATGACTGGATGAATAATAAAAAACATGGTTATTAATTAATGCAACTAATTAACTCATTAAATATGATTGTAAGAATTAAAACTTTTGGTAAACTGATTAAAATGAATTACCTGTAACTAGAGTGAGAATCAGTGCATCTGACTTCACCTCTTAAACATATCTTTTGGAGTTAGAGGTCAGGGCTGTGTCTCAAAAGACACAATAACTTACAATACTTTAACCTTTCATACTAACTTTTTAAACTTTTTAACCATGAAGTTATGACATTGAAAACTCACAGCTGAAAATGTTAAATATGAATTCCACACGTTTACTTTCTTTGTTGCTTGTTTTAATCTGCTTCTGAGAGAAATTCCGTTTCCAAGCACGTCATTTAATGTGTTTGACTTCATGCAACAGTATTAAACTCATGCAATATACTGTAGGGATTAAGTTGTAATGTTTTATTTATAAGGCCATATACATCAACGTGTTTGGAGTAATGTTGAAAGCAGATAAGTTATACCTACCTTATTATTAAAACAGATGGATGTGCATGCAATGAGTCAAGTTTCATTTTTATGCACTTTTATGCATATGCATAAGTCGTTTTATTAATACCTTAATTTCACTATACACAAATAGGCCTAATATATTATTCATCACTCTAAACATGTTAATGTAAATAATGACATTATTCTCAAAATATCGCGAATTTAATCCCTTATTGCTACGAATCTCGTGATTTTTACGTTATTCTCATAGTGTTAACGTTGTTCGTGAAATATTACTACTTTGTCACAATTATATTTAGTTTGACTTTTTTTCTGGAATAACTACCAGTTAAATTTTGCATTATAATGACTTTAATCTGAAGAGGTTTTCCATTTTAATTTTTATCTTTGCACAGGCATCTTTAAAGTTGAACAAAAACAAGTTATGTGCAAATGGCAGGACAACACCAGCGCAATTAAGTATTTACAAAGCACATAAAATACTTCGCAGCTTTACACTCACACAGTCACGGGTAAATTTATACATATTCATTTAAAATGTAAATATTATTATATATGTATTAAAGTATTAAAATATATACTTTAGAAACTGTGTTTATGTCTTTCAGAATGTATTGTGGATGTTTTCTCACAATCACTACATTACATGTGCAGTTAACAAATTTACTGGACACTTTTTAATGTAACGTGATAAATTACAAGCGTATTTAACAAGAGTATGAAGACTACATAGCAAACTTTGAGTGATTATACTGTATAATGTGCTCAGGCCAGAGGTGTACCATGTGCCACCTGGTGGAGATTCTGTGAAGTACAACACATGCATTTAAATACCAAAGCGCCGACATCTGTATACATCAATTTAATTCAATTTTCAATTCAATTTTATTTCTAAAGCACATTTCAATTCAACCTTAGTTTGCCAAAGATGCTGTACAAAAATAAAGGGAATAAAAATAAAAAGGATGAAAGCAGGAAAACACATACACATTACAAACAATTAAAAGCAGAAGAAAAGAGATGCGTTTTTAACATAGATTTGAATTCAGCTAACGTGGAAGCAGTTCTAATGGGTGATGGCAGGCTGTTCCACAGCTTAGGACCAGCTACTGCGAAGGCTCTGTCTCCCCTGCGTTACAGGCGAGACCATGGTATTCACAAAAGATGACCATCTTGGGATCCAAGTGACCGAGCAGGATTGTAAGTGGTGAGTAAATCGGAGAGATATCTTGGAGCTAAGTTGTTAAGAGCTTTATAGACAAATAACAGAATTTTGTAATCAATTCGATATCAGACTGGCAGCCAGTGCAGGGAGCGTAACATTGGTGTGATATGGTCTCGTTTGCAGCTACCCGTGTTTGCAGACACCAGAGCATGCAATGCATACCAGTTACTCTGATTTGGAATAAATTAGCCTGCATTAAGCTTTCAGTAAATGAACAATTATGCAGTGTCATGTGAGTTTAAATTGGGAGTGAGCAGAAACAAAGTAGCTTGAAGACAACTGTCATGTAACAAAGACTCTTTTTCACTGACTTTTTTCTTCTATAAGAATCCGTCATTGTTGTGATATGCTAATTAGGACATGCGGAAGTGTCACGTGACTTTCTGCGTCTCATTAGCACACGAAAAACTTTTTTAAGAATTCAGTTTTATTTTATTGTACAATAACAGTTTGGGGGATTTGATGTTATTGATGTTATTATTCTTTCTTTCTGCTTTGTGTAGGTCTATTTTGAGAATTTATATTACTTTAAACCATTCAAAACATTTAAAAGATAATTCTGTCTTTACTCCACACTTTTTACCAGAGTCTCTGCTTGCACTCCATTACATGACAAGAGCATATCTGATAATCTGTGGTCTCTGTGTTTGGAACAGTGTTCAGAGTTCAGATTGAATTGAATTGATGTTTCTCACACTGAACACTGTGCAAAAGATCAGAAAACTAATGATGCACTAATAAATAAGGCAGTTCTAGTCACTTGTGTAAAAATACCAGGAATTGTTCTGTAGTGGTTATACCATCTGTAGAGATAATGCTATGTGGAGAGCAGGTTTCCTGTGTAATGCTTTAACACAAACAGATTAAAGTACACACATAAAATGAAGCAACAAAACTTTAAATCACACACATTGCAGTGTTAAATTTCAGATATACTCCATCACAGCAGAAGCGACAAAGCATGTGAGGTCTAATTCTTATTTCCTGTGAAGCCTAAAACTCAGTCCTTAGTTCTGGAGGTTTTTCTCATTACCTCGTTGCTGGTCTGTGTGATTGGTGTTAGATGATATATACAGTTCAAGGTGATAAATGTGGAGCCATGCCTTGTCGTTAATGCACTTCTAATTTAATTACAAATTGCACTTAGGAGTAAAGGATTGTCACCAGCAGAACTGCCTTGAGTATAACAAAACTGTGTGAATGTTTTTGTACAGTGCAGCTGGATTTCCTGTCACTGTGGGCGCCAGAGCACAGTAATATAGTGCAGAGTCTGATACAGCAGCAGAGGAGATGATCAGATCCACTTTCTTATCTTTAAGTGTAGCATTCATTCTTGGGGGACGGTTTTCACTTAGATCTCCAGTTTTGTAAATATAAAGAAGGAACTCAGGTTTAGATTTTGGATATTGTCTGTACCAGTGCAGGGAGAATCCTGTAGAACTTGTTTCATATTCACAGGACAGAGTAACATCATCACCTTCATGTACAACATTCTGAGTGGAAAGTGGCTTTATTGAATCTGCCATGGAGTCACCTGTTATAGAGAAGAGAACATAAAGTTTTACACGATCAAGCCAGAATTACACACAGAAATCATGCTTTCTATAACACCAGACAATTAATAAACAATACATAATATCTAAACTAACAAAAGGTGTTAACTCACCTAGTGAAAGCCACAGACACATGAATATAACAGTGAACATGATGACTGGTTTTAGCTGAATGAAAAAGCTCTTTCTGTACTCTAATATATTACCATGATAAATGTTCAGGAAGCTCCACCCCCCAGCATCACATGACAGTGTCTCCAGTGTTGATGACAGTGAAACATCCTGGCTTTACATTAAGTCTTGTTTGGGAAACTGTGCTGAAACTCTTTACATAATAAACAAACAAAAACTGACAGCAGGAAAAAATTCTACTTCATAAAAATGTTGTAATAATTAAAATGAGTAAATATTTTTTTTTTAAATATATATATATTTTATAAGTGGTGTTTGGATATTAGGGTACTTGATTGTTGTGATAAAGCATGTTTATTGAATAGGATTACATTTTCATGAGGTGGTATATCATGAGGTGAGGAACAAACCAGCCTCTTTTCATTCTGTTATCTATTATTCTTTATTGCCATTTAACTCATTGCTTAATAAAACCACTTTGTAAAACTAGTTGATTTGATCTCATATCTGCTGATTGGTCATTTAAACATGAAACTGTGTTTATAAAGAAAGGGTGGAGTATTTACCTTATCCTATGACAAGAGAATCTGTCCAGATCCCATTTTATTCAAAGCAGCTGTAATATGATATAATAATAATAAAAATATAATACCAATTTACACCAATCAGGCATAACATTATGACCAGTGACAGGTGAAGAGAATGACACTGATGATCTCCTCATCATGGCACCTGTTAGTGGGTTGGATATATTAGGCCCCAAGTGAACATTTTGAACAAGTTAATGTGTTAGAAGCAGGAAAAATGGGCAAGCGTTAGGAAAATTGTGATGGCTGGACGACTGGATTAGAGCATCTCCAAAACTGCAGCTCTTGTGGGGTGTTCCCGGTCTGCAGTGGTCAGTATCTATCAAAAGTGGTCCAAGCAAGGAAGAGTGGTAAACCGGCGACAGTGTCATGGGCGGCCAAGGCTTATTGATGCACGTGGGGAGCGAAGGCTGGCCCGTGTGATCTGATCCAACAGATGAGCTACTGTTACTCAAGTTGCTGAAGAGGTTAATACTGATTCTGATAGAAAGGTGTCAGAATACACAGTGCATGATGGGCTTTTTGGCAGAAAAAGGAGGACCAACACAATATTAAGCCGGTGGTTATAATGTTATGCCTGATCAGTGTAGGTCACACATTTGTAATGAAATTGTACGTATAGGCCTACTGTACCTATAGGCCTAGTACTGTGTATGTAGGATTAAACAACAGATAGAGTCGATATTATTTTGCAAAGAAGTATTTATAATCACAGAAGTCTACATTCTTGGGGATGTGAGCAGGGTCCTTGTATTTGGGCCACAATAAGATAACTCACTACGCCATCTTCTGGAGAAAAGAGAAAAACTTTAACAAACAAGTCTTTTTTCTTTAAATTCACAAATTAGAACAACAAATAGTCATTTCTGAACTTCTGTACAGAGCCTCAGCTGCTTTCATTAAATTCAGAATTGGCTCTGTGGACTTTTCTGAAAAACTTTCTATCTAATGTAACTGAGTAAACTAGGGAAATACAGTATCTTTTAAAACAACAATATTTTTCCCAAATCAACAAACTGTTGTTTATAGAGTAAAGCAATTATTATTATTATTATTATTATTATTATTATTATTATTATTATTATTATTATTATTGTTATTATTGTTGTTATTGTTATTATTATTATTATTATTAATAATAATAATAATAATAATAATAATAATAATTCTTGCTTCAATTACAAACAAACAAAACAAGGTACATACTCAAGTTACACAATATGACGATATATAGCCAGCAATAGGTTGAACAAACCATTAACAAAGCTGATTAAATATCATAATATCATCAAAAATGAATAAACAGATAAAAATGAATGACCTGTAACTAGAGTGAGAATCAGTGGTATGTATCTCACTATGTACAGTAAGTTGTATAGTTGATCCATTTCTGAACACAGCTCTGTGAGGATTCTGTATAATAGTGCTGTATGTGCTGAACTTTACACGTCTCTAGAAGGACACACCCAGGAAGTGATGCAGTTGTAGTATAACTTTGTACAGATCATCACTTCACACAGTTTCAGTGACAGAAAACTAGAGTCATTAATGTAGCTGTGTTGTATTTTAAGATTTATCATCTATACAATACTATAAGCCTTTACTTGTTTTTGTGGTGTTTACATTATTTGAAAACTATAAACAATTATGATATTTTGCTGTTAATCTGTAAATGTGATAAATAGGCTCATTGGCCACTACATCAAGATATTTGTATGAAAAGTAAATGCAAACTTTTTATAATAATGATCATAGAACAACAGAACCAGATTCGTACAAAATCTCTTTTTACACATACATTTGCCCAATAGGTAAGTATAGGAAAGCTGATTAGTGTAATTATATCTAAATAATAATTTCATGTCATTGCTTATTCACAATTACTATCATTAATTAATCTTTAAATTTATATAGCCTTTCTTCAAAGCTAAGTAATAAAATATTGGTACTCAAAATTGACATAGTTGCTAAAAATCCAAAACAATCCCTTTATATACCTGTGTGTTCACAGTTTAGGATGAGAAGTAAATATCTATTCTACTTTGAAGGTGCTGATAGTAAGAAATAAAAGACCAAAATTATTTAATTATTGTTCATAACATACAATAAGTTAAGCGTGTGAGAGAAATGTCTGAGGTGGTGTGTCTGTGCTACATTTACAGGAATCTCTTTTGAATTTTGGAGGTTTTATTTAGATTTTTAGTTTAAAGTAGACTAATAAAAAGGAATTGAGGAGCCAGTAAGAAGAGTTTTACTGAGTGTGAGTTTAAATCTGGAGACACAGCACAGAGACATTAACTTATTATTTTTGTTCCTTCAGCTAGAGTTTATAATGTGCAGTCAGTAAACACAAACCTGATATCACCTGATACTACAAATGCACTAGCCTCTGTTTTATATATATTACACAGTAGCTACTGAACCCCTTCTAAAAGTAATTAATTCTTCTCTAAGCACTGGCTATGTGCCTAAATCTTTTAAGCTAGCAGTTATCAAACCCTTGATTAAAAAACCGGACCTCGACCCCTGCCAGCTGTCTAACTATAGACCGATATCAAACCTGCCCTTTATCTCCAAGATCCTAGAAAAGGCTGTAGCACAGCAGTTATGTTCATACCTGCATAGAAATAACATTTATGAAATGTATCAGTCAGGATTTAGACCTCATCATAGCACAGAGACAGCACTGGTTAAAGTAATAAATGACCTGTTACTGGCTTCTGATCAGGGTTGTGTCTCCCTACTGGTGTTACTCGATCTTAGTGCAGCTTTTGACTCCACTGACCACACTGTTCTACTTGATAGACTAGAACATGTTGTTGGTGTTAAAGGAACAGCCCTCTCCTGGCTCAGGTCTTATTTGACTGACCGTTATCAGTTTGTAGATCTAGATGGTGACTTCTCCATGCATACCAAGGTTATGTTCTGTGTTCCACAAGGTTCTGTCTTAGGCCCACTGCTTTTCTCCCTATATATGTTACCCCTTGGTGCAATTATTCGTAAACATGGTATTAGCTTCCACTGTTATGCAGATGACACACAGCTATATGTTTCAGCTAAATCAGATGAGAGACACCAGCTTATTAAGACAGAAGAATGTGTAAAGGACATTAGACATTGGATGGCCACTAACTTCCTCTTGCTTAATTCGGACAAGACAGAGGTGCTTGTACTAGGACCACAGGCAGTTAGAAGTGAGCTTTCTGATTACAGAGTAATGGTGGATGGTCTTTTGGTTTCATCTTGTCCAGCAGTAAAAGATCTTGGTGTGATTATTGACTCTGGTCTTTCGTTTGAAGCTCATGTAGATAATATCACTCGGGTAGCCTTCTTCCATCTTAGGAATATTGCTAAGATAAGAAATATGTTGTCGCGTCATGATGCAGAAAAATTAGTTCATGCTTTTGTTACCTCTAGGTTGGATTATTGTAATGTCTTACTGTCTGGATGTTCCAGTAGGAGCATACACAAGCTCCAGTTAGTCCAGAATGCAGCAGCTAGAGTCCTAACCAGAACCAGAAGATATGAACACATCACTCCTATTTTAGCCACACTGCATTGGCTCCCAGTCAAATTTCACATTGATTATAAAATACTGTTACTAACCTATAAAGCACTAAATGGTCTCGCGCCACAGTACCTGAGCGATCTTTTAGTCTTTTATGATCCGCCACGCCTACTCCGATCAAAGGGTGCTGGTTACTTGGTAGTACCTCAAGTAGCAAAGGCTACAGCAGGGGGCAGAGCTTTCTCCTTCAAAGCCCCACAGTTATGGAACAGCCTTCCAATTAGTGTTCGGGATTCAGACACAGTCTCAGTGTTTAAGTCTAGGCTGAAGACACATTTGTTTAGTCAAGCTTTTAATGTATAGTTTTCTTAGGTAAAGGAGCAGATCTGGAAGGTTCATGGGCATAGAGTGTTTGGTGTACTGGGATTTATTGGATGCTGTCATCTTACCACCCTCGCAAGTCGCTCAGGTTTGCTGACTGTGAAGTGGTTGGATGCTTTATGTCCCGGGAAGCCTTCATGTCTGTGACCTTCTGGCTCTCCTTTTTAGTTATGCTGTCATAGTTAGTCTTGCCGGAGTCCCTGCCTGCACTTTACATTTAATTCTACACTGTCTTTAAGCATCACATGATCAGAAACTTAATATCTTTCTCTTTCTCTCTCTACCTTCTCTGTCGAGCTATACACCCCACTCCTGAGCTCCCAGTGTTTGCCAGTTTCCAGTGTGACCACTGCCCTACCCCTGGTCGGAGTCTCGCCGCTTGATGGTGCCCACTGATGCTGTGGATGGATCTGTGTGGACCAGGAGACAGCCATGCACACAGCCACTTGGGGACTTTCGCACCATCACAGATTTGCCATTTCATCTGTCAGCCCGTGACAGCAAAGAACTAGTGTTTCTAATGACCTTAGAAACTACAATGACCTAATAGTTCCTCATGGTCATTGATTGCTGTTGTAGAAAGGACATTAATCAGCTACAGTTACATGATTTACTCTTTAGTGTCACCCGATTGAGGATGGGTTCCCTTCTGAGCTTGGTTCCTCTCAAGGTTTCTTCCTTTCCATCCCAGGGAGTTTTTCCTTGCCACCGTCGCCGTCGCCACAGGCTTGCTCATTAGGGATAAAATAGTCTAATTATAGCATTTAATAATTTATTCTTATTTCTAGTTAATTAGTTATTTTTATTTTTTATTTTTTATTATTATTTTTCATTTTCCCCTCCTTTTTCTCTGTTTTCTTCTCTTGTAAAGCTGCTTTGAGACAATGTTCATTGTAAAAGGCGCTATACAAAATAAACTGAATTGAATTGAATTGAATTAACTAATGAAAATGAATTACCTGTAACTAGAGTGAGAATCAGTGGTATGTATCTCACTATGTACAGTAAGTTGTATAGTTGATCCATTTCTGAACACAGCTCTGTGAGGATTCTGTATAATAGTGCTGTATGTGCTGAACTTTACACGTCTCTAGAAGGACACACCCAGGAAGTGATGCTGTTGGAGCATAATTTTACACAGATCATCACTTCACAGTATCAGTGACAGTGAACTGAGTCACTAATACAACACAGAACTATTCCACTGTTGCTGATCAAACCACTGCATTTATACATTATTATGATTTTTTGCTGTGGAACTGCATATGTGATGAATAAGCTCACTGGCCACTACATCAAGCTTTTATATGAAAAATGAATGCAAAATTTCCATAGTGATCATCATAGGAAACTAGATCTAGATTTAAACAAAATCTCTCATGAGTAAATTTGCTGTGTCTATTTCCAAAAGGAATTAAATTCAATTCACTTCATTTTTATTTCTACATCACTTTTAACAATGGACATTGTCTCAAAGCAGCTTTACAGAAATACAGAAATTCAGAATAGAAATTACAAAGTTGAAAATTAACTTTATTTATAATGAGTAAGTGTGAAGCAATGGTGGCAAGAAAAAACTCCCTGAGATGATTTGAGGAAGACCCAAAAGGAAACCCATCCTCCTCTGGGTGACACCAGAGAGTGTGATTATAAATACATTAACTTTTACAAGTGTATATATAGTCAAACATTAAACATGCAAATCAAATCAATTGCATATATCAATTAATTGATGTGGATATGTAAGATACACAGAGAGAGTCCAACATCTAGGATCTAGCATTCTCTCACTGTGGCCTTAGTACAGAACCAACCCAGCCACTGGGATCAGCTAAACCAACCCTAATGGGATCAGCTTAAAGAGGAAAAAACAGTAGTATATTTGCCTTCAGTGTAGTTAAACTGTGTGAAAGTTTTTGTACAGTGCAGCTGGATTTCCTGTCACTGTGGGCGTCAGAGCACAGTAGTATAGTGCAGAGTCTGATACAGCAGCAGAGGAGATGATCAGATCCACTTTTTTATCATCGATTTTAGCAGACATTCTAGGGTCAGTGTTGGAAATTAGCTCTCCACTTTGAAGAATATTAAGAATGAACTCAGGGTTAGATGTTGGATATTGCCTGTACCAGTGCAGGTTGTTGCTTCCTGAAACAGCACTGAATTTGTAGCTGCAGGACAGAGTAATATTGTCACCTTCATCCACAACATTATGAGTTGAAAGTGGCTCTATTGAATCTGCCATGGAGTCACCTGTCATAGACAAATGAACATAATGTCAGTGACATATGTGTGGATCAAGCCAGTGTTATGTAAGTCTCACATTCTGCTTTTTCTCATCACCACACAGACTATTTAACCATTAATTCAACTTTTAATATTTATGCAATAGAAATGTCAATGTTAACTCACCTAGTGAAAGCCACAGAGACACGAATATAACAGCGAACATGATGAACGGTTTTTGCTGAATGTAAATATTCTGAGGTCTTTATGTACTCTGATATGTCAACATCATAAATGTTCATGAAGCTCCACCCCACAGCATCACATGACACCAATGTTACTGACAGATTGTTGATTCTTACTGAAACATTGTTGCTTGTGGGGAATCTTTCCACATTGTATTCAACTGCAGACTACAAGCTGGATAATTACGTATTTAATTAATGTCACAAAAGGCAGATGCAAGTGTATACACTTTATTTTTATTTATAAAGTATATAACCAAAAAAGGACTATGGTTACACACAACAAATACAACTAGAAGTCATTTTTTATTCACAAAGCATAAAAACAAATAGCAGTTTGAGAACATTACTTTATTCCCCTGAACTCCTGAATTTGTAAAGCTTCAGCTGCTTAACTTGAGCTTGCTTCAGCTTCTAACTGTCCTCACAGTCAGGCATTTCAGAAGTGAATGTAAACATGTAAATAGCTCCATCTTGTGAGAAAAGCATGGCTCTGTCCCAGTCATGTGTAGTGCTTTTTGTACAGTGTGGTTGGGCAGCAACAGTAAAGAAAAGCAAGAAGAGGAGTAACATTGTTATCCTGAGTGTTTAGTTCAGGTCTCTAGCTTTAGAAATAATTGCCATTGTTTTGTATGTGAAATGTGTCTCTGATGTCTTCACATATAGCTCCACCCACTCAGATTTATTCATATTCATGACAATGCTGCTTCAGCTCAGGTCAACTATTAATGTACTATGGATTACATTTTTTTTCTTTTCATTTTATTTTTTGTCTGCAGTATATACAATAAATGTTTTTTTAAATATATTCAATCTACTGTAAAATGCACTATACTTAAAATACCAATAATTCTCATGTTTTATTTAATCTTTTTTGTGATAATCAATTAATTGATTTTTAATCATCATTTAATCATCTGTTTGTTTGTTTTTTTTTTACTTTTTTATGAATATATTGTCTCTAGTAGGATAAATATAAACATAAAATACTTATGAAACATTACACTTCAAACAGAAATACAAAAGTACAAAGCTCAGAGGGTCTGTTTCCATATGAGCCATTAACCCCCACTGTGGAGTGTAACCTGTCAAAGAAATTAAAATACTGAAAATGGACACAACAAAACAGGTGGAAATTCCATCTCATGCTTGTTTATTGACCAGTTAATTGACTTACAAAGATTAGCAACATCTAATATCTGAATGGGATCTAGAATGACTACAACATTTGATTTATTTATCAATAGTAAGACAGAAAACAGTAGGATTTTTGATATACTTGGGTTTTCATAGCTTGTTCTGTGCTACTATATAGAATCCTACACTTTAACAGAGGACCTGCCAAGCTGATTAGATATTGTTTCATTTATTTTAGTTCAGTTACTAAGCATAACAATCTTAGGGAAAAAGCTGTTACAGAGTCTGGCAGTGGTAGTTCATATGTTCTCATTCATTCTGCCAGTGACTGAGGTTAAGAGTCTGGTAGAAGGGGTGGCTGTGAATACAAATAAAATAAATAGATCTGTCAAATATTTTTGTGAGCAAACTACTCACTTTACTATTTGGACCTTTTAAAAACTTATGTGTCAGGTTGGCCGAGCAGTCTTAGGTGCTGTGTTCAGGTAGCAGTCTCCTTTGGAGGCATGGGTTCAAATTACAATTCTGATGTTGGTTCTTTTCCTTTATGTTGTGATCCTGGGCACAAATCAAACCTGTTGCATGTTGAAACAATCCTTTGGGGTAGTGGTGGTTAAAGGTTGTTGGGTTGTTGATTGGCAGATTGGGGTTAGAGCAACAGCACTCCTAAGCTGTTGGGCCCCTGAGCAGGGCCCTTAACTCTCATTGCTCCAGGAGTGCTGTATAATGGCTGATGCTGTGCTCTGACCCAATTTCCAAAGATGGGATATGTGAAGTATAGATTTCACTGTGTTGCCTGCTGTCTTGTAGCTCATCCACATCAAGATTAGACATGCTGTGCTTTTATAGATGCTTCTCTGCTCACTGGGATTGTAAACAGGGGTTATTTATAGATTGTTGTGCATGAAAATCCAGGGGATTAACAGTTTCTGAAATACTCAAACCATCTCATCTTAAACCAAAGAACATGCCACAAAGTCAGATTTTATTTATGTCTGTGGTTAACTGATAAAAAGTTGATGTGGTTTTTAGAAACCTCTTGTATATATGTGATTTGGATGTTTTTGTAAAGCCTTTCACTGACTCTGTATCGCTGTGTTACTACTTCAAGAGCACAGTGATAGAGTGCAGAATCTGAGAACTTAAAACCTCTGATAGTAAGTTCAGTAGAGTCTCTGCTTGTATTTGTCTTTGTGCTCCTAGAACTATATGACATTGTACCTTTATGTAACAGTAAAAACTGTTGTGTGCTGTTATGATTTTGTTTGTACCAGTTAAAAATAAATGTATTCATTTTCATTTATTGGTCCAATTAGAGGTTTTGTGTTTTGTTAGCTGATAATTATGAACTACTGTATGAGTGCAGCATTTGACTCTGCAAGCTACTGTTATAAACAGACATAGCTAATGTTAGCTTGCTAGCTAGCTATCCTCAGTTATATCAGAGAACAAACAACTCCTAAAATAACTTAATACAAAAATTTTACTGTTACATATGAGATGATAAATGGCAGTTGCAATACCTTGAACTAGCTTTTATAGCCTTTGTCTGGCCTGGAAGCGTGCCCTGTTTAAGAAAAACAGTCGACAGATTGTAGTCAACTAAAGCCTTGTGAAACTCTGATGCTTTATATACTGGATGTAGACAAATAAATCAGAAATTAAGCAAAACTCCATTACCTTAGACGTTTTAGAACATTCTTCACCCACACCTCCTTAGTGTTTGCACACACCTTCTTGTTGCGCTTTGTAATGAATCTGGAAAAGAACATAGAAATTGTCCATATATTGTATTGTAATAGTGTGATAATAGTATATATATATATATATATATGTTGTACCATATTGTATAAATACTACTCTAATGTTATATGTAATAGGTTAGGTCAGATCTGTTTTGTTTATTAGTAGTCTGCACTTAAGTGTAAAGAATGTAAAGAATGTGTAACCACAATGAATAGTGGGTAAAATTGGCGGCAGTTTGTGGTGATATGACTCACATGATCACATCAACGCAGCGCACGTTACCAAAACTCGACTGTGCAAAACCTTTGATCAGTTTGAAATCCAGTGGTCTGCGAATGTACTTGATGCAGCAGCCATGGCTCAGTGGGACATCTAACATCACATACAGACAAAAAAAACCACACACACACACTCATGTTCATCATCGTCTAATAACTATGTAACTTACTGTAAAGAACCAAAACCAAATATTAATTTTTAAAAATATTGGAAGAAAAATCACAGATCACAAAAGTGACAAAATAAATTTAGATTTAAAAACAATAACTTTCACACTGTACAAAACAAAAGATACCAGAATCAGACTAAAACATTACCCAATGTGTAAATTTTAAACAACCAAACCAAAAAAAAATACAGATTTTTTGTTATATTTTTTGTAGATATAGCACACACACACACACACACACACAAACACACAAACTTTGCTTTTATGATAATTCAAAGAAACATTGTTTAGATCACTAATAATTGACGTTTGTGTTTTTAGGTACCATTTTGCTATGAAGTTAAGAAAAACCTACATAATTAAAAAAAAATATATCAATCAATGAATCTCTCAGTCAAGCTGGTTAAACAGAACTTAATGCAGATCTCCAAAAAATATTTACTGTAAATATCTGTATATGAAGTATTTCACTCATATTGGTAGTTAAAGTTTTACAAGTATTACAATAAAAATCCTGTGACCTTTATTTTCAGGTCCAGTTGTTCCTGACACAGCAAACAATGTTTGTATAAACACATGTGAGACACAATATCCAAGTAACAGTGAACAAAAAAAAAAAAAAAAATACTCACAAGCATCTGTCTTCAGACAAAGCATGCACAGTAGCCAAAATCCAGCAAAGACAATGGTCAGGGTACCTTTCAGAAACATAATGGCAAGTGGGCTAGTGACACATGTGCTGCTGTCTTATATATCCCCCTCAAAACACACACACAGACACACACACACATACACACACACACACACAAATCGAATGTGTGTATTTTTCAGAGTAAAGTGTGGTAACTAAAATGGGGACGACATTTTCAAGTTAAAGGGCACAGGAAAGCCAAGAGGTATTTCCAAAATATGCTTGCAGTGAAAAAAAACCACAGACATGTTTTTTTGTGTCTGTGTAGGAGTACAAGACATCCATCATCAAAAAAGTACATTATATACAAAAAATACTATGTATTCATTATTATTATTTTAGTTACATACAGTTAGATCACATACAAACCCTCTAAACCCTGCCCTGCAGCTGCAGCCTAATAAATACTCATTCACTCAGAATTTATTTTTATTAACCACTTTATCCTGGTCACACTTCCACAACTGTCTATATACACCTACATTCATTCATCTTCAGTAACTGCTTTATCCTGGTCACATGTCCACAACTGTCTATATACACCTACATTCATTCATCTTCAGTAACTGCTTTATCCTGGTCACACTTCCACAACTGTCTATATACACCTACATTCATTCATCTTCAGTAACTGCTTTATCCTGGTCACATGTCCACAACTGTCTATATACACCTACATTCATTCATCTTCAGTAACTGCTTTATCCTGGTCACATGTCCACAACTGTCTATATTCACCTACATTCATTCATCTTCAGTAACTGCTTTATCCTGGTCACATGTCCACAACTGTCTATATACACCTACATTCATTCATCTTCAGTAACTGCTTTATCCTGGTCACACTTCCACAACTGTCTATATACACCTACATTCATTCATCTTCAGTAACTGCTTTATCCTGGTCACACTTCCACAACTGTCTATATACACCTACATTCATTCATCTTCAGTAACTGCTTTATCCTGGTCACATGTCCACAACTGTCTATATACACCTACATTCATTCATCTTCAGTAACTGCTTTATCCTGGTCACACTTCCACAACTGTCTATATACACCTACATTCATTCATCTTCAGTAACTGCTTTATCCTGGTCACATGTCCACAACTGTCTATATACACCTACATTCATTCATCTTCAGTAACTGCTTTATCCTGGTCACACTTCCACAACTGTCTATATACACCTACATTCATTCATCTTCAGTAACTGCTTTATCCTGGTCACACTTCCACAACTGTCTATATACACCTACATTCATTCATCTTCAGTAACTGCTTTATCCTGGTCACACTTCCACAACTGTCTATATACACCTACATTCATTCATCTTCAGTAACTGCTTTATCCTGGTCACATGTCCACAACTGTCTATATTCACCTACATTCATTCATCTTCAGTAACTGCTTTATCCTGGTCAGGGTTGCAGTGGATCTGGAGCTTCTCCCAGCAACACTAGTCATGAAGCAGGAATACACCCTGGATGGGACACCAGTCCAACACAGGACACTAAGCAAAGACACACATTCACACACTCATTCAGACTTAGGCAATTTATTGTCACCAGTTTGTTGTTTATTAATTTAATTACACATTGTACACACCAGTAGAACCTAAAACATGTAGATTTGTGAATTAAAGTGTAGTTGTGTTAAGCCCTTCATTTTCTTTTTTGCTACTTGCTCCAGCTACAAATGTTCTCACAAAAGTTGTTTGTATCTGTGGTTAACTGATAAGTTGGTAAAGTGAGTCTCTTCAAATTCAAATTTTATTAGTCACATACATAAAGGTACACAGTGTGATATGCAGTGAAATGCTTACACCACTGTTATGACCCTAGGAAAAGGAAAAGGAATAAGGACAGAACAAAGACAAGATAAAAAATATAAAAATAAAATACAAAAATATGAAATATAAAAAATAAGAATACGAATTATACTAAAATACGAAATATAAAAATATAAAAACAAGTTCACAGTAGCAAAAAATATAATAGAATAAAAAACAGAATAAAATATAATAAATATAAATAAAGTAGGGTATGTATATATAATATGTATATAAAATAAGAATATGTATATGTGTAAAAGTGTAAAATGTACATACAGGAAGTGTAAAATACAACAGCTGTGATGCAAAGTTATGTAAAATTATAAATTTATATACAGTTATATAAAGTGTAAAGTGAATAGAGTGTAGTGCAATAGTGTCCAAGGTGCAGACAGCAGCAGTACAAAATTATTGCAAAAATTATATAGAGTGGAGTGTGTAGTGTGCAATAGTGACCAAGGTGCAGACAGCAGCAGTACTGGGTGGTCATGAAGTGGAATGAGGTGATGAGAGCAGTGGTATTGTCCATCTTTAAAGTGCAGATGTGCAAAAGTTCTCTTTGTATGTAACGGGAGCAGACTGTGCAACATGTATGTTATGTGTTGTATTGTGTGCACAGTCTTGAAATGTGCAAAACAGCGAAGAAGCTGTTACAGAGGTTGCCATTGGTGATCCAGATGTTCTGATACCTTCTGTCAGATAGCAGGAGAAGGGTAGGGGTTATATCCATAAAAGTGGTGGCTTTATAAAAGCATGTTCTATTTTGTCAGGATCTTCATTAAAGTTCAGAGAGATCCTGTTGTTTCCTGTGTTTTTTACAATCTGCTGTAGGTTCTTGTGCTCTGAGACTGAGTTTCACATAATAATAATAATAATAATAATAATAATAATAATAATAATAATAATAATTTTCCTGAATGTACTGATGAGGATGAGTGGGAAGTGTGTGTTCTGTCTCTGCAGGAATTTGAGACTCTTATGGGATTTTCTGGCCTAGATTCTCTGTGTTGTTCATCCAAGACTGTCTCCATGATCAGACCAGTAGGAGAGCACAGACTGATCACTGAGGATCAATAGTGATAGATTTGTCACTAAATGAACATACTGTCTCCTAATAATACAACATGTGTCAAAAATATAACCTATGATTCCTAACAGAGAAAAAATTCCCCCAAATATGGTATATAAATCCAAAATCGTCAGTAGAACTGTTTTCAATATAACAAAACTGTGTGAAAGTTTTTGTACAGTGCAGCTGGATTTCCTGTCACTGTGGGCTGCAGAGCACAGTAGTATAGTGCAGAGTCTGATACAGCAGCAGAGGAGATGATCAGATCCACTTGTTTATCATCAACTTTAACAGACATTCTTGGGGGATTGTTTGGACTGATTGGTGTTCCTCTTTGGTGAATATACAGAAGGAACTCAGGTTTAGATTTTGGATATTGTCTGTACCAGTGGAGGTAGTTGTTTCCTAAAGAATTACTGAATTTGTATCTGCAGGACAGAGTAACATTGTCACCTTCATCTACAGCTTTATGAGGGAAATCTGGCTCTACTGAATCTGCCATGGAGTCACCTGTCATAGAGAAGAGATCATATTAATTTTAACCTTTTAAATAATCAACAGGAAATACTTGTCAGACCCATACTCTGCATTTTCACACTGCATCACCACACAGACTAATATTTAATATAATATAGTTAATATTTCTGCAATAATAAAAAGTCAATGTTAACTCACCTAGTGAAAGCCACAGATACATGAATATAACAGTGAACATGATGACTGGTCTTAGCTCAGTGAAAATAGTGGAGATCTTTCTGTAATCTAATATGTTAACACCATAAAGCTTCAAAATTGCTCCACCCCACAGCATCACATGACAGTGTCACCAATGTTGTTGTCAGATTGTTGATTCTTACTGAAACATCCTGGCTTTACATTCAGCCTCATATGGGAAACCTGTCCAGAGGACATTTAAGTAAACACATACTGAAAGCAGGAAATTAATGTATTCATGTAAAAATGATCAATTTAATCTAGTAAAAATCTAATCTAATAATTACATTCTTAAATATTTAAATTATATATGCTAGTGATGTCTCTAAATTAGGTAACTGTTGTGTAAACACCAGCAGGCAGATTAATGTTAGAACCATTAAGTGGAAGAGAATATGGTTTATTTAAGAATAAGAAAGAGTATTTTTCCTTGATAATTCAGAAAAAAGCTTTCCTGTACTCACTGAGATCAGAAGAAGAGAAAGAAGAGTAAAGGCAGATTTACAGATAAGTTTCCAGTTTTCAGTGTTTCTGACACAGCAGGTGCTTTTGTTTGTCAGAGAAATGACATTAGATGAGTATTTATTCTCATGACAGTTTAGTGTTAAGTGGACAGTTGTGTTGTTTAATCAGAATGGTATCTCTGAAATTAGCTTAGGCACTAAGAGTAACCAGGGCAGGGGTTAGGATATTATATCAGCAGTATGTATGATAGAAGAACAAATATACTCTGTCACAAAGGTTTTCCTGTGAAAAGTAGCTTCCATCATCTCAGAGCAGTTGTGTGGTGTTTTAGTACTTGACCCACAATAAGATAAGTGACTGCGCCATCTTGTGTTCACTGAAGAGAAAAAAACTTAACACACTAATAAATAGATTTTTAATTTGGCAAATTTTATATATTTGCAAAAATATTGTATTGTTTATTCATCCCAAAAGTGTTCAGTGGGGTTGAGGTCAAGGCTTTGGCAAGACCACTCAAGTTCTATGCCAAACATTGCAAAAAACATCTTCACTGAGTTGAACCATGTTTTTTAAAAATACAAAGACATCCTATACATTTGTGCAGCAGTTTGGAGAATGCCCAAATATTGGTGTGATGGTCAGGTGTCCACAAACATAGCCATATTGTACATATTCAGGACTTTGCGAGAATTAGTATTGTTCTTTTTCCAGTCATTTGAACCCTTCATGGCATAGGCATGTCAGTATGACAAGACCAGATTTCTTTGTGACATAATGTTGTAATAATTGGTTGTGCAAGTCAGTAAAGTATATGTGTAAAAACAGAATTAATTTACTGAACCCTTCTAAATATCTCAGTACCTCAGGTTATGGACTTTCCTTTTATACATATGCATACTTGCACCCATTTTTAAAGGGCTACAGTAATATAAGCAGAACATACATAAAGCTGCAAAAAAATTTCCCAAGTATATATTTGTTTGAAATCTAATTTGTGCAAAGCCAATATTAAGGTAGGCCAGACTATCATTAGAGATACACTTTTGTTCAGAATTGTCTTGGTGTCCAAAATGCTCATTTACAAATTATTGTCCAACTATAATTTGTACTTAATTCTCAGACAGATTACAAACAGACCAATTATATATAATATAAACATTTTTTTTTAAATAATTACACAGTTTTGATTTTCCGGATCAGGAAAATGAATGAATGAACAGAACAGAAAATGCCTTGAACAGAAGATGTTGGAATCTTCATCTGTTGGTCCAATTTTATCTGCAAAACTGCCTGTGTGAAAACAAATATCATCACTTCACAGTATCATTGACCATGAACTGAGTAACCAGTACAACACAGAACAAAACACTGCACAAGAGAAGTAAACAAATGATGCACTAATAAATGAGGCAGTTCTAGTCACTTGAAAATAAATACCAGGAATCTGTCTGTAGTGGTTATACCATCTGTAGAGATAATGCTATGAGGTTTCCTGTGTAATGCTTTAACACAAACAAATTAAAGTACACACCATATAAAATGAAGTAACAAAACGTTAAATCACACACATTGCAGTGTTAAATTTCAGATATACTCCATCACAACAGAAGTGACACAGCATGTGAAGTCTATTTCTTATTTCCTGCAAAGTCTAAAACTCATTCCTTAATTCTGGAGATTTCCTCATTACGTCATTGCAGGTCTCATGGAATGGTCTTAAATACTATATATTGTTCAGTGTTATATATGTGGAGCCATGCATTATCTTTAGTGCAATTCTAATTTAATTACAAATTGCCTCTAGGAGTGTGTGAATGTGATTTTTCTAAATCATCAGCAGAACTGCCTTAAGTGTAACAAAACTGTGTGAACGTTTTTGTACAGTGCAGCTGGATTTCCTGTCACTGTGGGCGCCAGAGCACAGTAGTATAGAGCAGAGTCTGATACAGCAGCAGAGGAGATGATCAGATCCACTTGTTTCACATCAACTTTAGCAGACATTCTTGGGGGAGTGCTGGATTTTTGATTTCCATTTTGGTGAATATGAAGGAGGAACTCAGGTTTAGATTTTGGATATTGTCTGTACCAGTGCAGGTAGTTTTGTGGGTTGCTTGATTCATATTTGCAGGACAGAAAAACATCATCACCTTCATCTACAACTTTATGAGTGAAAAGTGGCTCTATTGAATCTGCCATGGAGTCACCTGTCATAGAGAAGAGAACAAAGTTTTTAACCTTTACACAATCAAGACAGAATTGATTAAATCAGACTCACAATTAACTAATAAGACTAAGTAATCTAATTAAACACAATTTCTGAATATATAAGAACCAATGTTAACTCACCGAGTGAAAGCCACAGACACATGAATATAACAGTGAACATGATGGATGAGTTTATAAATGAAAATACTCTTTCTGTAGTCTAATATGTTAACATCATAAAGGATCATGAAGCTCCACCCCACAGCATCACATGACAGTGTCACTAATGTTACTGACAGATTGTTGATTCATCCTGAAGCTTTCTGGCTTTACATTCAGCCTCACATGGGTAACTTTTCCTAAGCACATGGTAAACAAATAGAAACTGATAGCACAAAAAATACATAAATAAAATAAATGAACTAATGAATGTGGAAGTAAGTGTGCATTGTGGGAAGTGGAGTTTGGGGCAATGCAGGATGGGAAATGGAAATCAGGGTGTGGGAAGACCTAATAACCTGTTTATATAAATAGGATTACAAACATTCTGAGGAGTATTTCACTGTGGTGAGGAACAAACCAGCCTCTTTTATTTCTCTTATCTATTCATTGTCTATTTTTTACATCAGTGTCATTTGAATTGTTAGATTTTAATATTACTAATTTGTCATTTAAGGATGAAACTCCTAGAAATAAAGGTTGTAGTATATTTATCTCATGACAAACATCACATTGCAAGTGAACCTGTACAGAGGTGCTTTTATTTATTGCAGCTATAATGTGCTTGTCTCTGCTGGAGTAAACATTAATGTATTATAGATCATGCCTTTTTACAGAATTTGCATGTATAGGCATATTGCAATTTCAGTTTCCTTTCTTGACTAAAGCAAACTGCATTCAAGGCATGGTGATGTGTTGAAAATGACACTAATTAGCTTGATTGTGCAGAGATTAATAAAACGTTCTAATTCTAGAATGTATTAAAATCAGAAATCATGTACAATCTGTTTTTCGTCAATGCATTATATATAAAAGTACTATCTATGTAAGACTACAGAATAGCTGTAGTCTATATTGTGTACAGTAGTATTCATAATCAAAGAAGTCAGCATCTTAGGGGGATGTAAGCAGAATCCTAGTACTTGGCCAACAAGAAGATAACAAACTGCGCCATCTTTTGGTAAAAGGAAAGAGACTTTAACGCACCAAGGTCTTTTCTATTTGAATTTATTTATTTATTTGTTTGTTTGTTTGTTACTCAATCATAAAACTGTACCCCAATTTGCAGAGAAACAAGCCTGATGGGAATAAGAAACCATGGTTTTTGTTTGTTTGTTTGTTTTTCACAGATTATGATGATAATAATTTACAGAACATAACTTTATTCAACTCCTGACCCTGTATAGAGCCTCAGCTGCTTCACAATTGGACCCTCTGTGTACCTTTCTGTTTAACCTTCTATCTAATGTAATTGAGAAAGTTCTGGTTTCCCTGGCCAAAATAGAATAGTTATAGAAGAATGAATGAATGAATGAATGAATGAATGAGCTGTCTCCTAATATTTAAATATTATAATAATATAAACTCTATAAATCTTGAAAAAGAAAGAGAGAAACTTCCCTAAAGGGCATGTAAATTCCTCAAATTCATTAGAAGAATTCCTTTCAATATAGAAAAACTGTGTGAAAGTTTTTGTACAGTGCAGCTGGATTTCCTGTCACTGTGGGCGTCAGAGCACAGTAGTATAGAGCAGAGTCTGATACAGCAGCAGAGGAGATGATCAGATCCACTTGTTTACCTTCATGAACTTTAGCAGACATTCCATGGGGGATGGGGGAACTCAGATCTCCACTTGGAGTAACATAAAGAAGGAACTCAGGTTTAGAGTTCATATATTGCCTGTACCACTGCACATTATATATGGTATCACTGAAGTCTTTGTAGCTGCAGGACAGAGTAACATCATCACCTTCATCTACAACTTTATGAGTAAAAAGTGGCTCTATTGGATCTGCCATGGAGTCACCTGTCATAGAGAAGACAACATATTGTTTTTTAAGTAATTTAATAATAAGGTATTACATAAATCATACTCACAATTTGCTACTTTTTAAAAACATGTGTTCATTCATATCTAAGAATATTGTATTTTGCAATAATAAAAATGTTTACTCACCCAGTGAAAGCCACAGATACATGAATATAACAGTGAACATGATGACTGGTCTCAGCTGATTGAAAATATTCTTTCTTTACTCTGATATGTTAACATCATAAAGGTTCATGAAGCTCCACCCCACAGCATCACATGACAGTGTCAGTGATGTTAGTGTTGATTCTTATTGAAACATCCTGGCTTTACATTCATTTGGAACCTGTCCTGAACATGCAGTAAACAAACAATAACAGAATGAAAGATTTTTAATAAGGAGAAATATTTATTCCATTTCATAACATTAATCAATAATTGAATTAGAAAATACTTTGTTGTGTGGATTATAAATAGTGCATCTACTTTGGGATATTTTGGGTTATTTGTTTATTTTGAAGCCTGTTTGTTAAATAGGATTACAAACATTTTGTGGAGTATTTCACTGAGGTGAGGAACAAACCAGCCTCTTTTCTTTCTTGTGTCTATTATTTTTTAATCAATCTCATTTGATTTCTTATTAATATCATTATTCTGCTTAAAAAAATCACCGTCCCAAAAATCAATCATCCCATAACCTTGTACTCCAGTACATGTTAATTCTGAACTAATGCATGTACTAATCTCAAACTAATAAAGAGCTGACCTTAACTATGCTGTGAGTTTTATAAATTAATGTGGGAATAATACCACCTCACATACATTTCACACACACACACACACACACACACACATATATATCATGGATATTTCCTTGCTAGACCACCAGAGGGCAGCACTGAACATTAGAGTTGAACTCTATTTTGGTTCTATGTTTATTTCCCCTGTTCAGTTGGTTCACCTGTTTAGTGTTATGTGAGTAGTGACACAGGAATTAGCTTCCCGAGTTAAGCTCCTTTGCTCTACCTTGTAATTGCCTAGCTTCTGTTTGACGCACGTTTGTTTGCCTAGCCTAACCTAGCCTAGCCTAGCCTAAACTAGCTTAGCATAGCCTAGCCTAGTTTATTTCCGAATCAGGTTTTGGTTTGCTTTATTTTACTGCAGTTTCTACTTCTATGTAGTAGTTTATTCAGCAGAATAAAAGACAAATTCAAAGTTATAAAAATGAAATGTTTTAAAATGTCTGTGTATTGATAAATCCTTTATTATAAGAAGAGGAATTGTGGGATCTTTTGATTCTGTTCGCCAAAAAGATTCGCTTAAATTCATTTACTGATGTTCTCAGTGACTCTTCATAAGTTACATCATTACACCAGTTGGTGTTTCAGTCTGTCAATACATTCATTTAAAAAAAAAAAGGTTTCAGGAGAGTTTCAAGTCTTAGTATTATAATTGATTCGAATTGGCATGTCGACTTTTAAGAGGTCTGATAAAGTTATTTTCAAGAAAGCCATTTCAGGCAGTGAGAGAGGATCGAGCGATACAAATGTAATTTGGAAAAAAATACACATTTTTATGTTAGTGTATTAAATAGTTTTAATACAATAATTTAGCCATCTAGCCAATGTAGCCATCAGTCATTTCAGAGTAACAGTCTCTGTTTCTTTCCTGACAATGTTTGCATCTTCATCCTTTGGTCCAATTTTATCTGCAAAACTGCCTGGTGTAAGAAGAACATAAAGAAATATATCAGTGAAGTATTTTTTGCAAATCATATAATAAAAAATAAAAAAATGACTAGGTTAATACAAATGGTAATTAATCAATATAATTTATAAACAGATTAAATATCATTGTAATAATTATTATAACAGATGAAAAATAAATGACCTGTAACTAGAGTGAGAATCAGTGGTATGTATCTCACTATGTACAGTAAGTTGTATAGTTGATCCATTTCTGAACACAGCTCTGTGAGGATTCTGTATAATAGTGCTGTATGTGCTGAACTTTACACGTCTCTAGAAGGCCACACCCAGGAAGTGATGTTGTATTTTTCAGATTCCCTCTAAAATAATCCAAATAAATCAAATATAGCATTAATATTCTAAATTTAATGGTACAAGAATGTCCAGAACAGAGCATTTACTGGGTTTCTGATCCACAGTGTCCACTGGTTCCATGCAATAATAACCAGTTACACAACAAACTAGCTGTTTGGTTAAATGATGGTTAATGTTACAGGTTGATGATGAAGTGAATGTAAAAGTGTAAATATCTCCATCTTGTGAGAAAAGCATGGCTCTTAAGTTGGTAAAAGGAAAAGAAGAGTAAAGCTCAGTGTAATCACTGCTTGACTCGTATGAACATTTTAGAATAACAGAGTCTGTTTCTTTTCTGACAATGTTGGCATCTTCATCGGTCAGCCCAATTTAATCTGCTAAACTGCCCATTATAAAGAAGAATATAAATAAACTATTTAGTAGAATAACAAGTAAACTCTATGTCACAATTGTTTACTGTGAAAAGTAGCTTCCATCATCTCAGAGAATGTGAGCAGGTTGTGTGGTGCTCTAGTTCTAGACCCACAATAAGATAAGTGACTGCGCCATCTTGTGTTCACTGAAGAGAAAAACATAACACACTAATAAATAGTTTTATAATTTAGCAATTTAAAATTTCTCTCTCTCTCTCTCTCTCTCTCTCTCACATACACACACACACACACATTTTCATGAAAAAAAGGGATTTAAAGGTCAGACACACATCAGCAGGTAAAAGATAGTGTAGTGTGTGAACATTATCTGTGAGTGAGCATGTAGTGAACACACCCCTATTACACCAATAAACTTATCACATGCAATTACAATTGTGTAGTATGAAAGGTTCAGTGACAACAGCCTATGCAGGATTATAAAGTAAATAAAAGATTTAAACATCGCTTGGTGAAATATATTTATGGCTTGTTAAAGTTGGGCTGTCAAAATACATAATACTTAAAATAAGTAATTGTTCTTTATTATAACAATGACACAACACCACACTACAAGAACACACTTTAAGCAGAAGGATTTTAACAGTGTGATAGCACAGTGACACAGCAGGTCGTGTTGCTGCATCACAGCTTCAGGATCCCCAG
This sequence comes from Hemibagrus wyckioides, assembly GCF_019097595.1. NCBI lineage: Eukaryota > Metazoa > Chordata > Actinopteri > Siluriformes > Bagridae > Hemibagrus > Hemibagrus wyckioides. The sequence goes on along the minus strand of NW_026690802.1, from coordinate 99,032 downwards.
TTTGATGATGAGTTCAGGTTACTGTCAGTTTGTGTGCAGTTTTGCATCACCTCCAAAAAACATGACAGTAGTAAATTTACTAATAAATTCACTATGTGTAAATAAGTATGTGAAAGGGTTTGTGTATGGAGCTCTGCAAAGGACTGACATCCCATTCAGGGTGTTTCCTACCTCATGTGTGGGACAAACTCCGTATCAACCATGACCCTGATCAGTAGAGAGAAAGAGAGAATCCCCCAAAAGGACATGTAACTTTATCTAAAGCATTGGCAAAACTTCTTTCAATATAACAAAACTGTGTGAAAGTTTTTGTACAGTGCAGCTGGATTTCCTGTCACTGTGGGCTCCAGAGCACAGTAGTATAGAGCAGAGTCTGATACAGCAGCAGAGGAGATGATCAGATCCACTTTATTACTCGTTTTATCTGGTTTTATGGACAATCGTGGATGAGGTGGTTGAGCCTCAGTGACATAACTACCACTTTCATCAGTTAGCAGCAGAAACTCAGGTCTTGATCCAGGTTTTTGTTGATACCAGTGGAGACTGTTAACTGATCCAGTATATGTGCAGGACAGTGAGATGTTGCTGCCTTCCATTGAAAATACATTGGTGTGATCTGGTTTAATGTTATTGTCAGCAGCTTCTGCTATAAAACATTACAACAATATTGTGATATTTTAATCATAAATGACACATTTCACATGAAAAATTGTGTCTTCTTAATTAGTAAAAATAATATTTTGTGTGCAGTGTATATGACTTACCAACATCAGCAAGAGTGAAAAACACCACGAAGAGGAACAACATTGTTTTCCTGAGTGTTTAGTTCAAACCTCTAGCTTTAGAAATGAATGTCAGTGTTACTATTTGATGTACATCTCCACCTCTAGCTCCACCTACTTGCAGTTATGTATGTTCATGATAACTGTTCTATACTCAACATTTTGACATTATGAGTTTGGATCTCTCTCTCTCCCTCTGTCTCTCTCTCTCTCTCTCTCTCTCTCTCTCTCCCTCTCTCTCTCTCTCATTAATAAAATAAGAATATTTTAATGGAGATTGCCACAGCAACATATGTCATGTTCTCCTAGACTGGCACTTACATATGCTGTGGTTTAATAATTTAATATATTTAGATAGTTGTGATGTCTTCATAACCCCCATATATTTCTCTTTTCATGTTTTTTTCCCCCACAAGGATGTTGAAAGCAGTCATAAAACTCAACAGTACTGAATTGGTCATAAAGAAAGTCCTACATCCTGTCCTATCAGGGGAGTAAACACACAATATGACCTTAAATTTACTTAAATACTTGATTATTAATCACAAGATAATATTTGAAACCAAAATACTTTTATGAAATGATTCTATGACAAAACAGTAGAAAAAATCAGTGCACTAATGAATGAGTTCTAGTCAACCTTGAATGAGGAACCTGTCCTAAGCACATAGTAAACAAATACTGACAGCATATCATTTTTAATAATGAAAACAATCAATCTATTCTATAAACATTAAATCATCATTAAATTACTATATATTGTGGTTGAAAAAAATAATATACACACATTGGGGCATTGTTTGTGTCCTTATTTGTTTGTTGTGATTATAAATAGGACAGTTTGGAGGGTATTTCACTGAGGTGATGAACAAACCAGCCTCTTTTCTGTCTTTGTCTATTTTACTTTGTCATGACCCATTTGATTTTAATATAATTGATAAAGCCATCTGCTTAATAAAGCCACTGTGAAATCATTAGGCATCATCAAAAACACTTTGCAGTTCACAGATTAGTATTGATTCACCCCTAATTATTAACAGTAGTACAGATTTATTATCAAATATAATTAGGATCTGTGTCTTGGGACCTGAAACAAAAATCTCACTTAGAAGTTTCCTAAACAATCTTGCTTTCTTTTACAGGTTCCACAGATGCAGGGTCTCAGAGGGTAACAGACATATTCCCAAAACCCACAGCAATTAAGTGCTGAAGTATTCAATCAATGTCAAAAACACACTGGGAAATCAAACTAGAGGACATTCTTATTATTCAAGACTCAAGACCAAAGTAAACCTGCACAGAAACATATGTTAAACACGTCAGATCTCAAGCACAATAAACACAGAAATAACTGTTCATCAAAGAATTAGCATTTATTATCATTATACCTGTAATAGTATAGCATTTTGGGGTATTTCTAACATGTGAACTTTACACTGTCATTTACTAAGCTAGCTAAAGTCAGTGGGCTAAAAGCTGCCACCACTGGCTATGAGAACTGCCCTTAGTGCTGTGGAGACTGAGTGAACATGTGGCAGCACAGTGAGAGTCTGGAGTGGAGCAACCATTTCCATTTCAACCACAACTTGTGATTTCAAGTGCTATTTTATAATCTGCCAAATAATGAAGAGTGAAGTATTTAGTTCAGTGTTAAATGAAAAATCAGCATAAAATTATTTATTATTTCTAAATTATTTAAATACATATTGTTATTGAACTTTGTGTTACATTTTTATTACATCAGGGGAATAACAAATTCATTTTTTTGATTAAAGATTAACATTTATTTTTAAAGGATTTCTTCTCTGATTGTTCAACCAATAAGCATTACCAACATATGTAAGAGGATCATTGTTGAAATTCAAAGCAAATCAACACCAGAGTCTGAGAATTAAGAAAGAAAAGTGTATTTGAATGAAACAGGTAAACATCTCCCCCTGCTGAGAAAAACATGCAGCTTGTCTTTTTGTACAGTCTGTTTGAGTTTTGTGTCACTGTGGGCTCCATGGTGCAGTAGTACAGTGCAGAGTCTGATACTGCAGCAGGAAAGATCTCCAGATCTATTTTCTTCTCATTTTTACGAACTTTGGTGGATAGTCGTGGGTCATGATGTTCAGCTTTAGTGACACTATCTGAGGATTTAGGAATTAGCAGCAGAAACTCTGGTTCTGATTGAGGTTTTTGTCGATACCAGTGGAGATTTCTAGCTGAGTCATCATATGTGCAGGTCAGTGTGATGTTGCTGCCTTCACTTGAAGATATGATGGTTTGTTCTGGTGTAATGCTGCTGTCAACAGCACCTGCTGTAAAACATTACAACAACATAAACATTTCTAATTTCATTGTGTAAGTTAATTAATCACGTTTAGGTATCAGCTCATTTCCAGCATTCATCTAAAGTTTGTGTATAATATAAATGACTTACCAATGTTTTTAACAACTATGAAAATAAAGAAGAGTAACATGACTGTTGTGTCTCTCTTGCAGTAGGTATAAATGGCAGGATCTCTGTGAAACTTTCTAAACTGTATCTTACCACATCTAGCTCCACCCACTTTTACTTAGTAATAATATTTTGTCATTATTAGTTTCTGGCATTATATGTGCTAAATCCATTGTTTAAACAACAAGCAGTGAATGTTCATAATATATTTTATTGCTTGTTTAAGTCTGTTAAGGCTAAATTTTGATAGATTTAGTGATAATATTAAGCAGTTCACTAGAATGAGAACCTCTTTACTAATTGTTTGCATATTGTTTCTGTAGTATAGTAACTGCATTCAATCATATATTCAGATTAATTTTATATATTCTGTAATGCTACATGCTACACAGTGTCGTTAATGCCATAGTTATCTGTTTGTGTCTAAAGCCAGACGTCAGTATCTACCCTGAATGAGCCTCCCTAACACACCCATATAAAATGATTCACTATGCTGGTGTAAACAAATACTTGACAAAATGAGTCCCATTTGTTTCTGAAGGTATGAACACCATCTAAATTTGAACAAGTCTTACATCCTCTGTCATAAACAGACTAGCATTAATGTGCTCCTTAATCTCTATCACTTGTGAACCTTTGCTTACCTGCTACACGTTCTAATCATTTTTTTTACAGTGAATCATTTTTGGCATACATTTATGCTGGTATTTTTTATTATGTGCACATTTTAGAGGCATACAATACGACAATTCACTGCAGACTTTGGTCCAAGTAAAAGCATGTCTCTTTTGTTCAATTTGATGAAGGTCCTGCTGTGTTGTTTAGCTGTGACATGAAGTCGTGTGAAGTCACCAGATTACGTCTACAATCTGATAGCAAGCAGTTGGCTAAGTTCTGAATCATCTATATTTTGTTAAAATTTGCGTAAAATAATACACACTAGTGAGCTACAGCAGCTAGTTAGTCAAGTAGATAAGTAGCACCTTGACATAGCTTCAGCATCTCTGCTTTGATTCTGAGCCACAGATTACTCACTATGTGTAGTTTTGGATGTTCTCTCCATGGCCACAAGACATGCCAATAGCTGATTTATCTAGATTGCCCCTAGGTGTGAATGAGTGTTTTAGCATGGTGTCCTGTAAGAGGCTTCAATCCAAGGACCCACCCTACTCCCAGCATTCCTGGGATAGGCTCAAGGTTGGAGCTTTGATTTTCAGAGGTTATTTGGTGAAATACACCATGGGATTTGCACCTCCTTGGACCTCTCGATAAACAAGCTTCCAAATGAGAACCAAGCAGCCGGCACTCCAAGTTTCCATTAGTTTTGTCCCACTCAGTCTATTCCATGTAACATGTTAACAATATCGGAAGGGCTCATCACTTTTCAGTTGACGACTATTGTAATAATTTCACTAACTCCATTCTGTTGGAAAGGAGACATCAACAAGCAGTGTTCTTGGGGATGTGCCCAAAGAACAGAAAGGAACGAAAGGAAGCCAATATTAAGTGGCAGGAACTTAGTTCATTTCATGAAAATAGTCAACATTAACTAAATACAAATTAATTTCTTTTCATTAAGTAGCACTGGTTTCAGTAGAAATAAAAATACTTACACAAATAGTGACAATGTGCAAAGCTTCATGTACATGTACATTCTCAGTACTTTTTCCACACCTGTGATATGGTATATTCCAGTGGTGGGCTGTGCATTTCACACCTTGGCCTTCACTGGTGTCCTTCCTGAATTAATCCACCTCTATACCATCATTATGACGCCACGGCAATAGATACTAATCAACCGTTAAATAGCAAAGTATATATTCTCTGATTATCCAATCAAAGGACGGGAAATTGCTGACATAATCGTATGCCTGCTAGATGGACCCAATGACACCAACTCGAAATCTGATTGGTTAATTTAACAGTTTCATTGCCATTTATTTTAAGCTATGGGCGCCTGCACTATTGATTCTGAAGGCCTTAAGGCAGATTTCTTTCACCCTGGCAACACATGATGTCAGCCACTGGCTGAAATATGATTGGATAAATACTCTTATCATAAATATACACTACTGGAAGCAGCGCAACCAAGAGAAAAGCTATGAAGTTTAGAGAATAGACAACTGTGAATAATTTAATACACATTCATGGAAAAATATATTAAATATATTAAAATGCAAGTCAGTGATTCAGATCACTGCTGTTTAGGCCAGCAGAGAAGGCCTTGCTGACACTGATAACCCACCACTGGTGTATTCCCTCCTTATGCCTAGTGTGTCCATGATAGATTCTGGAGCCTTTATTTAGGAAGATCAGTGAATGAGCCCATTGTGGAATTCATGTAATGATACACATGAAAATACATATTGTAATTAGTCATATTAACATGTTTGTGTTACAGCCTGGGAATTATGTTTGTTGGCAAAATTTCCCATCTTCTGATTAGGTCAGTAAAACATTTTAAAACTTTATCTACTGCCATCTGTACAGAGTGTGTAAGCTCTTCTCTCTGGCAATACAGGTCCATCACAGACATAATTAAACTGAACAAAGTGTGACATTTATAGAATGAGAAATGCAGCATAACCAGTTTTTAGACATCTTTAGGCAGACTGACTGCATTTACTGTCATGGACTGCTGGACAGTTCCCTGCCAGGACACCAGAGGGCGGTCTGGCAGGGTTTAATTATGTTCCCATGTGTTTTTGTTAACATTGTATGCACCCTACCGCCCCACCGCTGCACACCTGTTCCTTACTTTTCAATGATTTTATCAGTACCTACTGCTTCTGATTCAGTATCTTCTGCTCGGCCACTGATACAGTACGCATTGATCAGTATAAGTGTGTAGTATAAATACAATATTGATATTCTTCATCTGTCATGTTGACATGGTGACCTGCAACTGCAAATCTGTAACAGTCTGCCAGTTAGAGCACCTGAACTTATTTTAATGATATTTATGGCTTTTGTCTGCATTTTGATGACATTTGGAAGTCCAAGACAATGGAGGCACCAGACAAGTGCTTTTTTTAAATAAAAATACATAAGTATCATCATCATCAAGCACATTGCATAAAATTTACCTCAGGTTTGATTCCCTGACTCCCCTGTCCTCCACAAAATCTTTAAGAGAACAATGGGGGAAAATGCCATTGGGATATTTTCTGCAAGGTTGACAATGTTACTTTGGGACACCTTTGAAAATATTATTCTCCTTCCCTAGATTATACTACACCTCTTAAATTAGACACTTCTGAATGTTGTGAATCCCCAAACAAGTTGTACAATATTGTGCCTCTTAGAATACATGACAAATCCTAATTTGTGTTTGTACATATACATGAATGAAAATTCATTCGAATTAATCATGGGGAAAAACTGCAGCAAAGTACAATGAATTAAATTTTAAACAGTACACACCAGCAACAAGTGACACAGTGTCTCTTTATTGTATTCTCTTTCTTCAGCTGCATATGTTACCACAAATGTCTTTTGTGTCTGTGGTTAACTGATAAGTTGCTAAAGGACGTATCTTTGATATTAAACGTTGAACTTCAAATGAATTATTTCATAGGTTTTTGTACAGTCTCTCAGTGACTCTGTATCATTGTGCTGCTACTGTAAGAGCACAGTGATAGAGTGCAGAATCTGAGATCTGCAGATCTTTGATAGTAAGTTCAGTAGAGTCTGGGGATGTTTCTGTATTGAATCGAGAGCCAGAGGGGTTGTGCTGAACTGAACTTGCTGACTTTGCACCTTTATACAGTAAAAACTGTGGTGCGCTGTTAGGATATTGTCTGTACCAGTAAAGCAGAATGCTATCACTGCTTGATTCATATGAACATCTCAGAGTAACAGTGTCTGTTTCCTTCCCCACAATGTTGACATCTTTGTCCTTCGGCCAAATTTTATCAGCAGAACTGCCTGTTGTATTGAAAAATGATTAATAAAAATATAATACAAATATCGAAAAATTCTAAAAAATGTTTTTTGTGTAACACCAAAAACACTGACATTAAAAATAAATGAATTAATTCTATGAATATTAGTTAATTCCATTAATTAATTGATGAACTGATGAAAATTACCTGTAACTAGAGTGAGAATCAGTGGTATGTATCTCACTATGTACAGTAAGTTGTATAGTTGATCCATTTCTGAACACAGCTCTGTGAGGATTCTGTATAATAGTGCTGTATGTGCTGAACTTTACACATCTCTAGAAGGACACACCCAGGAAGTTATGCTGTTGTAGTGTAGAGTCATTAATATGTCTGTGTTGTATTTTAAGATTCATCATCTATACCATACTATAAGCCTTTATCTGTTTGTGTGTTTTTTTAATTATTTGTACATTTATAAATAATTATGATAATTTGCTGTGGAAAATCATAGGAAACTGGATCCATGAGTAAACTGGATCCAATCTCTCATAAGTAAATTTGCTGTGTCTGTTCCCAAAAGGTAATTAAATTCAGTTCACTTCATTTTCATTCATATCACTTTTAACAATAGACACTGTCTCAATGCAGCTTTACAGAAATACAGAAATTCAGAATAGATATTACAAAGTTGAAAATTAACTTTACCCCTAATGAGCAACTCTGAGGCAACAGCGGCAAGAAAAAACTCTGTGAGACGATATGAGGAAGACTCAAATGTGAACCCATCCTCATCTGGGTGATACCAGAGAGTGTGATTATGAATAAATTACCTTCTAATTGTATATTATCAAACATTAAAAGCAGCAGAGGAGATGATCAGATCCACTTGTTTAGTTTTATCATCAACTTTAGCAGACAGATGTGGTGGCATAGGGATTTACCTTTTACCCTCCTTTCTGAAAAGATCAATGTTAACTTACCTAATGAAAGCCACAGACACATGAATATAACAGTGAACATGATGAATGGTGTTAGTAAAATGACAATATTCTGAGGTCTTTCTGTACTCTATTATATTAATATCTCAGAGGTTCATGTCTCCACAAAGTGTGACATTCTCCATCCCGCTCCCGGTATTCCAGAGATAGGCTCCAGGTTGGAGCTTTAATTTTCAGAGGTAATTACAGTGGGATTTGAACCTTCTTGGACCTCTGGAGAAACAAGCTTCCAAGCAAGAACCAAGCCAGCAGTGCAAGTTTCCATTAGTTTTATCCCAACCACTCTATTCCATTTAAAACCAGGGCTCGTCCACGATTTGAACCCGGGACCTCTCGCACCCTAAGCGAGAATCATACCCCTAGACCAACGAGCCAGGTCATCCCTGTTACCTTGATGTGCGCCAATGAAGGTTCACTGTACTCTGTAACTGTATGACCTTCTTGCTCATATGGACTGGGGTCCGAGTAAAAGGAACTCGGTTACACAAAGTCAAGTTAACAATAAAGCGAGGCTCCTGTGGGATTCAAACCTTTTTGGAATCCAGACGCTAAGTGTGAACCAAGTAATCAGCTCTTGCCATTGGGCCAAATTATGTCATTTACAGGGTTGTTACTGTAGTCTTAGATTTCTGTTCTTGGTGAACAGGAATGAAACCTGATGTGGTCTTTAGCTGTTGTAGCTCATCTACCTCAAGAATTGATTATGGAGCACTATTTCAGTAGAGCTTATTTATTTCCTGATTGTGTGATGGAAACTGTGTTTTTATTTTCCACAGTTCTTATTCTTAGTTATACATACTTTCAGGTATCCAGTAATTCTCAAAAATATATTAAAGATCCTGCAAAGACACACATGATGAACACATTAAATAGCATGCTCAGTAAAATAAACAAACAAACAAACATAAAATAAAAATAATTCAGATCAGCTGCTTGTCAAAAGAGTTGTACAATATGCACATTTTTATTCCTAGAACAGAATCAGATTCCAGCATGTGATCTTTACACTGTCATTAAGTAAATAAACCATCAAACCTGCCACTATTGTTTATGAGAACTGCACTTAATACTGCAGAGGGAGTGAACATGTGGCTTCTTCAAACACACACCTAACTTTTCTATCTGTATTTGGATTCACTTAGAATGTTTTGTCTATTCAATTCAAATAAAGTATTCATGTATGGTTATATACATACATTTCTATTGGATCAATAATCAGAATGCTGATGTTATGCATAGCTTCCAGTCTTTTCTTCTTATTGTGATTCTTTAACACTTTCATGTTTGAGGTCTCTGTAGGTTTTTGGACAGTGAAGTTGACTTTCCTGTCACTGTGGGCTGCAAGGCGCAGTAGTACAGTGCAGAGTCTGATACTGAAGCAGGCGAGATCTCCAAATCCACACGCTTCAGACTCTTATGAACTTTAGCAGGCAAATGAGGATGAGGAGTATCACCTGTCTGATTCCCTCCCGATTCCGTCAACAGAACGAGGAATTCTGGTGCTGCATTGGAATATTGTCGATACCACTGTAGATTGTTCATAGAAACAGTGTATTTATAATCACAGGAGAGTGTAACTTCTTGCTCCTCTTTACCATAGACAGCAGAAGATGTTGGAGTAATGCTGTCCTGTGTGCTCTCACCTGAAGAGGACATTTATTTCAGAATATTATAATTTTATATTATACAGTATACATACAGTACATGCTTACAATCTAAAACACTCACACATGGAAACATTTCTTTACTAGTTATAAAACATTTAAACATGATATATGGGGATATATAAAATATAAGCTTACCTATGAACATGGTAAAAAACAGAAACATACAGAAAACCATCATGTTTTAATTTCTCTGTTCTTCTGAAAGTTTCCTTTTTATGTTATTGTAAACGTCAAGTTTCCTTCTACTGTCTTCAGTGAAGCATCTAAGCATTTCTTGTGTACAAAGCCTCAACTGTAGCTTCCCTCTGTTTTAACCAATCAGAGTGCAGGATTTGCCACATTATGTAAAATACACACACATGTTCTAAAAGAATTTAATGAGCAAAAGATTCATATATTTAGTTCCTGTATTTCCTATTTCTATGAACTTAAACCTTTTCTAATCTACAAAATATATTGTTGCAATTACAAACAATTCTTATTGCGAAATTAAATTCTTCCGCAGATTTATAGTACACCCTTAAAGTCTAAACAAAACACCAGAGGTACTGTAGTGATTGATAGGATTTTAAAAAATTCCCCATAAAATTATAACAATATAAAACCCCTAACAAGGTGGTGTTTGAGAGCATGTGCACAAATACATAAGCATCTTGTATTAAGCTCAAGATTCTGCAGTAATTCAAGTGTTTCAGTCGGACTGCACTCCACACACCATGTATCTGTGCTGAAGCTTTGTTCAGGTTTAATGTTCATGGCTACTTTAACACTCCACATGGTTCTGTTGTGTCCAGGTCCAATCAGGTTCAGTTCTAGAGTATTTTCATGTCATGTACTGCCATCTGCAGGAGCTGAATTTAAATAGACATATACATTATTTACATCAAGAACCATCAATATATTTAAAACAAAAGTATTGCTCACCACGCTGGGAATAGTTCACAGTTTCAATTCACAGATTCATTTGGAATCATTACAGCATTTCAGCATATCAGAACACAAGAATAACCCGTCTTTTTCTTTTTTATCTGTATTTCTGACATTAACCTAGACAAAAACAAGTCCTCAGATTCAGCATCCTTAAAGAGACAAATTTGCTGGTGTGCTTGTGATTATTGTCCTTTAATATGACCCAGTTTCAGCACAACATAAGCTCATGGACAGTCTTACATTTGTCTCAAGAATATTCTAATATAAAGTGGAGATCATCAATGTCCAAATGATTAAAAGTTTTCTAGAGCCTGTGGCTGCAAAACAACCGAATCCTCACCCCTCCACCAACATGACACTTGGTATGAGGTGTTTGTTGTGATAAACTCTGTTTGACCTTCACCAAACATGAAACTATGAATAATGATTAACCATCAGTCCAAAAAAATATTGTTCCCAAATTTGTTAAGATGCTGCCATGTTTTTTTGGAGAGAAAGGGCTTCTTCCTCTCACCTCTTCCATAAAAGCCATATGTGGAGGCAGGACTGAGGTGGAGCACAGGTTTGTGAATGGAAGGTGGTGCAGGGAAGAGTAAGTGCTGTTTCCACAGGTCAGGGTCGTAACACTTAAGACCTGGGAAATGCAACTGTGAATGGATTTTTGCTGATCCATTTAAAATTTGGCAGATATTGTACATCCATTTAACTGAAAATACAAATGTTAATACACAATTTCCATTTTCATTTCATTTTCACTCAATCTTGATGAATTTCATTATGATCAATAAAAGGAAAGCAAATTTGACTAACACTTTCCTTATTCATCCATTTTAACTTCTTGTAACTATACAATGGAATTATGGTCTGGAGTGCTCACATTTTGTTCTGGATCTTAGTTCACATTTGTTAAAGTAACATACATTTATACACACAGGTATAATAAACACATGAAAGAATAAATAAATGTATGAATGGAAAAAAATTACAGGATATATAATTATAGGATATTGTTTGTACCAATAAAGCAGAATGTTATCTCTGCTTCACTTATATGAACATTTCAGAGTAACAGTGTACTGAATAAACAAAAAGTAACCATGTGCCTTTATCATGAATTAAAGTTTAAACCTAATGTCATGTATTGGAGTTGAGTTGAAAATCAACATTTTATATATATACACATATCTTGATGTATAGAAATGATCTGACCGAGGCTGTAATAGATGCAAATGAAATACTTTATTAGAGTTAGGATAGGAGGATGATGAGAGGAGGGTTAATATTGGTTGAAATGATATTAGATGACAGACAAACACAGATAATTCATTAACACTAAACCTGGAAATGTAACGAGAAAAGAAAGAATCCCCCAAAAGGGCATGTAACTTTCTCTAAAGCATTGGCAAAACATCTTTCAATATAACAAAACTGTGTGAAAGTTTTTGTACAGTGCAGCTGGATTTCCTGTCACTGTGGGCTCCAGAGCACAGTAGTATAGAGCAGAGTCTGATACAGCAGCAGAGGAGATGATCAGATCCACTTTCTTACTCGTTTTATTTTGTTTTATGGAGAATCCTGGATAAGGTGGCTGAGCCTGTATGAAAAGTATACCGCTTTCATCAGTTAGCAGCAGAAACTCAGGTCTTGATCCAGGTTTTTGTCGATACCAGTGGAGACTGTTAACTGATCCAGTATATGTGCAGGACAGTGAGATGTTGCTGCCTTCCATTGAAAATACATTGGTTTGATCTGGTTTAATGTTATTGTCAGCAGCCTCTGCTATAAAAACATTACAACAATATTGTGATATTTTAATCATAAATGACACATTTCACATGGAAAATTGTGTCTTCTTAATTAGAAAAAATAATATTTTGTGTGCAGTGTATATGACTTACCAACATCAGCAAGAGTGAAAAACACCACGAAGAGGAACAACATTGTTTTCCTGAGTGTTTAGTTCAAACCTCTAGCTTTAGAAATGAATGTCAGTGTTACTATTTGATGTACATCTCCACCTCTAGCTCCACCTACTTGTATTTATGCATATTCATGACAACTGTTCTATACTGTATACTATTTCTATAAATCTGTAGAAATGTTTTTGCATCAAGGGTGTAACTTTGGTTTGAGAAGTGTGTGTGTGTGTGTGTTGTCTTACAAAATGGGGAAAAATGTTTTTGATTTGAATCCTATTTCCTGCATTTACATACATTTAGAGACTATGGTAATACAAAATCCAGGAAATAATGAAGTTATTAAGTAAATTCGGCCAAAAACAATAGTAGGCTACTAAACTGTGTATATAAAAGGGCTTTTATCTGATCTTATAACTGCTGGTTGTCATGTAAAGAGTTGGGTATTTTCATTATCCCATGACAAACACCCCCATAACAAGAGAACATGTACAAAGTTGCTTTTATTTATTGTAGCTGTAATGTGCTTGTCCCTGCTGGAGTAAAAATATATTAGGTCACACTTATTTAAAGAAATACTGAAGCCAAAACTGGAAGGAGTGGAGTTTACTGAAACTGAAGACAAAGCTTTCTTTAGTTGCTTAAGACTGCAATAAAATTGTAAATCATATACAATCTATTTTTATGCAATGCATGATATCTGAAAGTACTATGTGTGTATGATTGAAGAAAGGGTATAGCCTATATCATTGTGTTATTCATAATCAAATAAATCTACATCTCTGGGGTATGTGAGTAGGAACTAGTACTAGTATTGTACTTAGCCCATGATAAACTAACTGACTTTGCCTTCTTGTGAAGAAAGGACCCACTAGCACCAGTTAGTTTCCTGAGTCCTGTGTGTGTTTTCTCCAGGTTATCCAGTTTCCTATCACCTTCTAAAAACATGACAGTAAGTGGATTGGAGACACAAACAGAATATCATCTAGACAAAAAAATATGTTAAGGAACAGAAACTTTCTCCAACAATTTTCTCAGTTAAAAGAACATTCTCACTATAACCACATTTCACTGACAACCAGAAACTCATATAAATTCATTTTGTATTTATCTAATAGTTATGTTTTGCTGCTTAAAGATGTCCTGTGTGACTTCATTAAACAGTTTATTCTGAGTGGCTAATTGAGCAGAATGTTCCATCAATCAGGCATAACATTATGACCACCTGCCTAATATCATGTTGGTCCCCCTTTTCCTGCTAAAACGGCCCTGACCCGTCATTCACTGTGTATTCTGACACCTTTCTATCAGAACTCACATTAACTTCTTCAGCAATTTGAGCAACTGTAGCTTGTTTATCAGATTGGACCACATGGGCCAGCCTTCGCTCCAACCACTGTTCCTTCCCTGGACCACTTTTGATAGATAATGACCACTGCAGACCGGGAACACCCGACAAGAGCTGCAGTTTTGGAGATGCTCTGATCCAGTCATCTAGCCATCACAATTTGGCCCTTCTCAAACTCACTCAAATCCTTACACATGTCCATTTTTCCTGCTTCTAACACATCAACTTTAAGGACAAAATGTTCACTTGCTGACTAATATATCCCACCCACTAACAGGTGCCATGATGAGGAGATCATCAGTGTTATGTCACTGGTCATAATGTTATGCCTGGTCGGTGTATACACTCAATAAATGTAGAGCTGTGAGGCTATTTTGTTTAACATCAGTTCATTAGAACAGTATGTAGTTTTTGTTGGTCATGTACTATACAAAATGCACAGCACTAACACATTAATGAGTAAGAAAACGGAAAGGAGAATCTTTTTCTCTGTTAGCTTTGCTATCACTCTGTCCCTCTTCTCTCTCAGCTCTTTTTCCTGCTTTCACCAAAAGAGCCTGAGCTGCATCTACCAACATAATATAAAGAAAGCATTTCCACAGAATGAATGAATCATGTGTAGTACATCGTCTACAGTCTAGTTGGGTTTCCTGTCACTGTGTGCACCAGAGTAGTACAGTTTAGAGTCTGTCACTGCTGCAGAGGAGATGAACAGATCCACTTTTGTCAAACTTAATGAACAATCATGGATGATGTTGTATGGCTGGTGTTACATGTTCACTAGCTTCATTAATTAGCATCAGAGGCTTTGGTCATAATGCAGGTTTTTGTTAATAGGTTTGCTAGGATTTACTAGGTTTTTGTTTGCTATGAGACACATTGCATGATCACACCAACTATACCTTATAAATAATATAAACAGCTGCTTACTGTCCTAATAAATGATCATTAACTCAGAAATTGAATAGAAAAGCTATACTTGTATTCAGGCTGTATAGGTAACAAGTTTGATCATTTCAAATTATTGTATGAGTGCAGCATTTGATTCTGCAAGCTACTGTTATAAACAGACATAGCTAATGTTAGCTTGCAAGCTATATTCTCACAGTTATATCAGAGAACAAACAAATCCTGAAATAAATGAATACATAACATTTACCGTTACAAATGAGATATTAAATAACAGTTGCAATATATGCCTTGAGGAATACAAGCTAGCTTGCAAAAATAACTGGAAAATACTAACTGGAAGTCTTACATAGAAACTTTTTGGTTGCTTGTAAAAAGCACAATTTTTTTAATGGCTTTATAGGCATCAAAGTTTTAAGAACATTTGAAAACAAGAATATAAGATAATGTTACATTTACGAAATTTCTAAGTTTTAACGTTTTGTAGACCAACATTAACCTGCTCTCACTAGTCAGCATTATCATCTATATATGTCTCCTCATGGTAACTAGCTAACATTAGCTAAACAATGGTTTCAGTTATACTTAGCATGAAAAGCTAACAGGACATTACTCTTGAAAACTGCAATAGCATAAGAAAATATGATATGCCATTATTCATAATGTTAGCAGAAGCAACTGAATAAACATCATCTAATTAACATGGTGAGCTAACATTAGAGATAATCTTAAAGGTTAAGTTTAGCCTTCTTTCCATTTTAATTAACTTTAGAAGAGTCCCCCTGTCGGAGAAAAAAATTAATATACCCAGCTTTGAATTATATACCTAGCTTTAAAAGTAGCTTAAGTAATAATGTACTCAATGCTCTAAGCTCTGACTTAGCAATATTCTGCCTAAGAGTAGTATGTATCTATCTAGAATTATTTAGCCATTGATTAAGTAGTTAACTTTGATTAATAATAGCTATAATAATCAGATATAGCCTCATAGTCTTTATAATAATCATGCAGAATTATTAATGGCAGCATGCTAGCGTAATAACCACACTGGGACTGAAGAAATAGAAAAGAGGAGAGATTTATTGGAACATTAGGAGTTACAACTCAGTCAGCCAGCCTATCCAATGGGATCAGTGGGACCGGAGGGTCAGTTGTAGAAGACGGAATCTCGGGATCCTGAGGAGAAGTTGGAGAGTAATCACTGGGAGAAGTCGGGGGCGAATAGTCAGGAGAAGACTGAGGAATATCATGAACACTGTAAGGCATAGGCACAAATTCAGGAGAAAGTAGGGGAATGTTAGGGGAATTAGGTGACGAAGAAGAGTCAGAGGAAGAATCATTAGAGGAGATCTCAACAGGGAAATCCTCAGTCTGGATGCCCTGGGAGGTGGTGCGTGTCCAGTGCCAGTAGAAGGTCATGAGTAGACTGATCACAGGTTGTGGGGTGAAATTGGGTGCTCTGATCAAGACAGACGGTATCCCTCACGATATGGTGAGCGAGGTAAGGAAACTCAGGAATAGAGGATTCAGATAGGTGCTCCAGGAAACCAGTAAGTTCAATGGCCAGACTGGATAGCTGATACTGGCGATAGCGTCGCAGAGCGCCCCTGGGACTTCTCCGGAAGATAGCGCGGCGGGCTGACTGAGCTGGAAGGAAAAATGGGAAGTGGGGAGAGATGAGTGAAGATGAGTGAAGTGCATATTGCGTGACTATGTAGTCAGCAAAAGAGAGCGTGTACTAAGGCAAAAGGAACACAGTGTGGGAAGTAGGCCAGGTCACTGTGACATGACAGTGATAGGCAGGTAGAGGAGACAATAGCATTGGAATACTAGCAACCAACAGTGATGAAAAGAGAAAAAATTATATGAGGCAGCTAAATGGCACAGCTTAGTTTAAAATTAGTAAATAAAAACTTAGATTAAGTAGGTAGAGGGAAAAGTCATCAGGACATAGAGGAAGAGAGCAAGGTACTTACACATTGTTGTGGAGGGCAACGCGCAAGGTCAGGATGAGCCGAGGAAGCACCTTTAAGAGGTGACGGTCAAATGAAGTCAATAAGGAAGTGGTGCCTATAAGTAAGCGCCAATTTTTTCTAAAAATTGTTGCCTTAGCCTAAAAAATAATCGGAACTGGAGAGGAGGAAAATTGACGTCATCGAGGGGAGGATGGTATCAATTTAGGGGCGGTATCGGGACAAATGCGAAAATAATGGGGACTGGGAAACGTATGTAAACTAAGGAAGGAGGGACTAAAGTAGCCATACACTGAAAATAATGGGAAATTGCTGGAAATATTTAAATTAGAGAAAAGGAGGCACCCCGGGGCGCCTGGGGTATAAGTAGAGGGGACTTTTTCGGGGTTAGGAAGACCAGCTGCTCTCTTCAGATATGCATGTTGTTGACTGCATGGCTGAATAAAGAAACCCTCTTCTTCTCATCTGTTGACTGAGATCTCTTTTATTTCGGCTAAGTTTTATATCTTGTGGAGGTCATTGGGAAAGCTAAGAGAAATAGATACAAACAAAAATTCCACCCTGTGATATGTCCACTCGGAGGGGGCTCTGAGTTCCGACACCCCATTATAGACTGTAATAATGTCATAGATAATTACAGTGGAAATGTGTTCCTGTAGTCAAACTGGTAGATGAAGGTGCTAGCAAT
The DNA here is from genome assembly GCF_019097595.1 of Hemibagrus wyckioides. Lineage (NCBI taxonomy): Eukaryota > Metazoa > Chordata > Actinopteri > Siluriformes > Bagridae > Hemibagrus > Hemibagrus wyckioides. The sequence goes on along the minus strand of NW_026690802.1, from coordinate 81,491 downwards.
GCCAGTAGTCATGGGTGTGAAAGTTCAGATTGAGCCAGCCTCTGAACTTTCAAACCCATGACCACCTAATGAAATGAACCTAATGAAAATTCAATTGTTTATGATTATTGATCACTTCATTTATTAAATATGTTCATGATTTCTTAACTATAAACAGCCTGACAGTAGTTACAGGGTCATTTACGTGTTTCAGTGTCTGAAAATCCAGCCTTGTCCAGTCCAGTGGAATGTACCTCTGAGCAGGGAAATGTTCACATCCAGTGAGTATTCATCACATTAAACCAGCCACCTTTTCATTTATCAATCAAACATTAAATCTAAGTACATTCTTTGTGTGTTTTTGAGACTCTCTACATGCAAAACCTAAGAAAGCTAGAGGTCTAAAATCCAGTGACAGATCCAGGCTCAGTGTCAGGTCAGGGTATAGTGATGGTTCCAGACACAGTGACATGGTCAGGGCACACAGTCGGGCACAGTGTTAGGTCATGATAATATGACACTTTATTAATCTCCTAAAGGGAACTTGTTACAGCAGCAGCATGTAAAATAGACAAAAATAGACGAGACATAATAGTGCCATAATTAAGATGAACAGAATATGACAATAAGACTAATAGTAGACATAATATAGTAGTAAACATGCAGCAAACAAACAAATATACACTTAACATGAGGTATTTAAGAGTATAGTTTGAAGCAAAGGAAAATGTACATTTTTTAATTGCCCATACTATGCCCCAGTAACATCTGATAAAACGATTCTGTTATTGTCATTAAAATAGCATGATGTTTGTGAATATACTATGATTCTTGTGTAGGTGTTATTTTAATCTCTTTTCATTTTTTCCCCACCAGCTGCATGTGTTACCACAAATGTTGTTTGTCTGTGGTTAACTGATATGTTGGTAAAGGGGCTTCTGTGGCTTTATAAATTTAGATATTCCATTGTTATGTTTTTGTAAAGCCTTTCAGTGACTCTGTATCACTGTGCTTCTACTTGAAGAGCACAAAGATAGAGTGCAGAATCTGAGAGCTTTAGACCTCTGATAGTAAGTTCAGTAGAGTCTCTGCTGGTTTTCGTCTTTAATCGACGATCATCAGGAGTGCTCTGGTCAGATCTTGACCTTGCGCCTTTATACAGTAAAAACTGTGGTGCGCTGTTAGGATATTGTTTGTACCAGTAAAGCCAAATGTATTCACTGCTTGCCTCATATGAACATTTCAGAATAACAGTCTCTGTTTCTTTCCTGACAATGTTGGCATCTTCATCCTTTGGCCAAATTTTATCTGCAAAACTGCCTGGTGTAAGAAGAACATAAAGAAATATATCAGTGAAGTATTTTTTGCAAATCATATAATAAAAAAAGACTAGATTAATACAAATATGGTAATTAATCAATATAATTTATTAACTGATTAAATATCATTGTAATAATTATTATAACAGATGAAAATGAATGACCTGTAACTAGAGTGAGAATCAGTGGTATGTATCTCACTATGTACAGTAAGTTGTATAGTTGATCCATTTCTGAACACAGCTCTGTGAGGATTCTGTATAATAGTGCTGTATGTGCTGAACTTTACACGTCTCTAGAAGGACACACCCAGGAAGTGATGCTGTTGGAGCATAATTTTATACAGATCATCACTTCACAGTATCAGTGACAGTGAACTGAGTCACTAATACAACACAGAACTATTCCACTGTTGCTGATCAACTTTTTGTGTGATTTGGTTTGGATATTTTTGGATGTTTTATTTACCTTTTGCTCTCTTTTTGATCTTTTGTCTATTTCTACACCTTAGTTTATTAGTTATTCCTCTTACAGTAAATAAAGTAATTAAAGTTATTTAATTACACATTAAATTAGTGGTGTCTGCATCTACATCTGGAACCAATATACCATTTAACTCCAAACTAGTTTCTATAGTAAGCAAACATTTAAAACTAATCCATTTGACATAGTCATGTTGTTTGCATGTATTTTTCAGATTCCATCTAGAATAAACCAAATAAATCAAATGTCGCATTAATATTCTAACTTTAATGGTACAAGAATGTCCAGAACAGAGCGTTTACTGGGTTTCTGATCCACAGTGTCCAGTGGTTCCATGCAATAATAACCAGTTACACAACAAACTAGCTGTATGAGGAGTTGTTAGTGAAGTGCAATTTGGGCTTTATTCTACAAACAATACAACATTAGACTCTTACTACATTTGATGGTTAAATGATGGTTAATGTTAAAGGATGATGATGAAGTGAATGTAAAAGTGTTAATCCCTCCATCTTGTGAGAAAAGAATGACTCTTAAGTTGGTAAAAGGAAAAGAAGAGTAAAGCTCAGTGTAATCACTGCTTGACTCGTATGAACATCTTCATCAGTCAGCCCAATTTAATCTGCTAAACTGCCCATTATAAAGAAGAATATAAATAAAATAAATAAATCTGTCAAGTATTTTTGTGAACAAACTACAGACTATGTTCACTCTTTCCACACTGGTAATATTTGTGTATAACTGGTTTTAGTTTAACTTTTCTAGTAATATATTGCCTCTAGTAGGCTATATAAAACAGAAATACTGATGAAACACTATACTTTAACTAAAAATCCAAATCTACAAAGCTCAGAGTGTCTATATTCATATGAGACACAAACCATGACTGTGGAGTTTAACCTGACTTCTTCTTCTTCTTCTACTTTCGGCTTTTCCCTTCAGGGGTCTCCACAGCGAATCATCTCTCTCCACCTATCTCTATCTTCTGCATCCTCAACACTTACACCCACTAGCTTCATATCCTCCTTTATTACATCCATATACCTCCTCTTTAGCCTTCCTCTTTGCCTCCTTCCTGGAAGCTCCATGTCCAACATTCTCCTACCAATATACTCACTCTCCCTCCTCTGAACATGTCCAAACCATCTTAATCTGGCCTCCCTAACTTTGTCCCCCAAACGTCCGACATGAGCTGTCCCTCTGATGTACTCGTTCCTAATCCTGTCCAACCTTGTCACTCCCAAAGAGAACCTCAACATCTTCAGCTCTGCTACCTCCAGCTCTGACTCCTGCCTCTTCCTGAGTGATACTGTCTCTAAACCATACAGCCTGGCTGGTCTCACCACTGTCTTGTACACCTTCCCCTTGATTCTCGCTGAAATGTTTCTATCACACAGAACTCCCAACACCTTTCTCCACCCATTCCAACCTGCCTGCACTCGCTTCTTCACCTCTTTCCCACACTCTCCATTACTCTGGACTGTTGACCCCAAGTACTTAAACTCCTGTACCTTCTTCACCTCTTCACCCTGTAATCTTACTGTTCCACTTCCCTCCCTGTCATTCACACACATGTACTCAGTCTTACTACGACTGACTTTCATTCCTCTTCACTCCAGCGCAAACCTCCACCTCTCCAGGTTTTCCTCCACCTGCTCCCTGCTCTCACTACAGATCACAATGTCATCTGCAAACATCATTGTCCAAGGAGACTCCTGTCTGACCTCCTCTGACAACTGGTCCATCACCATAGCAAACAGGAAGGGGCTCAGAGCCGATCCCTGATGCAGTCCCACCTCCACTTTGAACTCCTCTGTCTGACCTACAGCACACCTCACCACTGTCCTGCTCCTCTCATACATGTCCTGCACCACTCTGACATACTTCTCTGCTGCTCCTGACTTCCTCATACAGTACCACAGCTCTTCTCTTGGCACCCTGTCATACGCTTTCTCCAAGTCTACAAACACACAGTGCAACTCTCTCTGACCATCCCTATACTTCTCCATCAACATTCTCAGAGCAAAAATTGCATCTGTTGTGCTCTTTCTGGGCATGAAGCCATACTGCTGCTCACATATTTCCACTACCTTCCTTAACCTAGCTTCCACTACTCTTTCCCATAGATTCATTGTATGGCTCATCAACTTTATCCCCCTATAGTTGCTGCAACTCTGCACATCACCCTTATTCTTAAAGATCAGCACTAATACACTTCTTCTCCATTCCTCAGGCATCTTCTCACTCTCTAAAACCCTGTTAAACAAACTAGATAAAAATTCCACTGCTGCCTCTCCTAGACACTTCTGTGGAGTTTAACCTGACAAAGAAATAAAATACTGAACATGGACACAACAAAACAGGTGAAAATTCTATTTAATGCTGGTGATTATTGTTTATTGACCAGTTGATTGACTAACAAAGATTAGCAGTCCAATTTCTCCTAACATCTAATATCTGAATGTTATCTAGAATGATTACAACACTTGATTTATCAGTATTAACAAATAAAACAGTTGAGTATTGGAATAGTGTAGTTTAGTTTCTGTGGTTCTGTGGTTGACAGAGGACCTGTCAAGATATTGTTTAAGATATATTATTTCAGTTGATAATTCTTTTTTTTTTTGTTTGTCAGGATGGCTGAGTGATCTAAGGCACTGTGTTTAGGTTGCAGTCTCCCCTGGAGTTGAGAGTTCAAATCCCTCTTCTGATACTGGTTTCTTTCCATTGTGTCGTGATCCTGTACAGAAGTCTGTTGTTAAACAGTTAAGGGTTTCTGGTTTGTTGAATGGCAGAATGGGGTTCAAGCCATGAGCAGGACCTTTAAAGTAATATATGTACTCCCACTGAATTATATGTTATAAATATATATGTATAAATTATATGTTAATTTATCAATTTTTTATAGTCAGATGTAAGTGTCAGGACATAAAAAGTCTTTTTGAGACATTTCAATATAAAACAATAACACAAACATGAAACAAGCCCATTTATTTGAATACCCTGCCCAACCACCATTATGTATGCAAATATATTCAGGTCACATGACCGTAAAAGCACGTGTCCGAACATGACGGACATTTCCCAAGAAAGCACAAACACGGTGAGTAAAAGTTTAATACTCAGTTAGATAGTTGAAAACATTAAATCAATAAACAAACAAAGCTAGTGGCTCGATGCACAAACTTTATGATTTTAAACTGTATTTATTGTACACTTTCTGGTAAGGATCCTTGATTGAAGTAAAAGAGCCGGTGATGAAGTTTTTTGTGTTTTTCACCTCATCTGTTTCATCTGTTGTAGTGTCTTGTGCTCTGAGACAGAATACTCTTTTCATATTAAACAATGGTACAGCTGCACAGGATGCTTTTTATTTCTTTTTTATGTTTTCTCTCATATATGTCTGCAGGAAATTGAGAGTTCCCCCTATGGATTAATCCTTCTACACTTGTCCTCGCACTCCTCCACCTTCTCTCTGTATGTAAACTCAATATTTTGCTGATGAGACTCAACACTGTATTGTCATCAGCATACTTGAAGATATGATTCATGCTGTGTTTTAAAGAAGATTTGTGCTTCAGCAAAGTTTTTATGATATTCAGACAGATTAAGCAGTTCATACCTACGAATCGTGGAAACAGAAAACTTGTAAAGATTAGCAACTTGAAAGTTATCATACAGTAGAGTAATATAAAATAAAAAAATTTAAATCAGCAACAGAGCACAGATTGATCACTGAGGATCACTAGTAATAATCCAACAAAAAAAAAATCTCAAAAAAGTCTCTATAAATCACCATAGAGAGAGATTTCCTCCAAATATGTCGTGTAAATTCAAAATTATCAGAAGAATTGCTTTCAATATACAGCAGCAGAGGAGATGATCAGATCCACTTGTTTCTCTTCATGAACTTTAGCAGACATTCTTGGGGGAGTGTTGGGACTTCGATCTCCACTTGGAGTAACATAAAGAAGGAACTGAGGTTTAGAGTTCATATATTGCCTGTACCACTGCACATTATATATGGTATCACTGAAGTCTTTGTAGCTGCAGGACAGAGTAACATCATCACCTTCATCTACAACTTTATGAGTGAAAAGTGGCTTTACTGAATCTGCCATGGAGTCACCTGTCATAGAGAAGAGAACATTATGTTTTTAAAGTTTATATAATAAAGCCAGAATGGCAAAAGTCAAACTCATATTTTGCCTTTACACAAAACACACAGACTAATTAATCACTAATTTAACACATTTTTAAAATAACAAAACTTCAAAACTCACCTAGTGAAAGTCACAGACATATGAGTATAACAGTGAACATGATGAATGGTTTTCACTGAATGAAGATATTCTGAAGTCTTTATGAAGGCAAATACATTAACATCATAAATGTTCATGAAGCTCCACCCCACAGCATCACATGACAGCGTCACCAGTATGTGGCTTTACATTCAGGATTGAGGTGGACTGGAAAGCTCTAACAACTAAAGGTTAGAGATAAGTAGAAATACATCATTATTACAATTGCACTTAAAAATAGTCGAGACCTTTTCTGTAATCAAATATGTTAACACCATCTTCTTTCTTCTTCCTTCTTCTTCTTTCGGCTTTTCCCTTCAGGGGTCACCACAGCGAATCATCTCTGTCCACCTATCCCTATCTTCTGCATCCTCAACAATTGCACCCACTAGCTTCACTAGCAATGTTTTACGCCGGATGCCCTTCCTGATGTAACCCTCTTAATTTATCCGGGACCGGCACAGAAGTCACTGGACTGTGACCCCCAAGGCTAGATTAATATGTTAACACCATAAAGCTATAGTGTTCATTTTAATATGTTAATATGTTAATATTTAATATGTTAACACCATAAAGCTATAAAATTGCTCCACCCCACAGCATCACATGACTGACTGTTGATTATTAAGGCTTAATTAAGCTTAAGTTAATACTCAGCTGCAATAGTTAAATATGAAAAATAAAACATTTTACTGTATTTGTTCTTATAACAGTTTAGTATTTCTTCTCTGAAATTATCTTAGGCACTAAGAGTAACCAGGGCAGGGGTTAGGATATTATATCAGCAGTATGTATGATAGAAGAACAAGTATACTCTATGTCTCAGAGAATGTGAGCAGGTTGTGTGGTGCTCTAGTTCTAGACCCACAATAAGATAAGTGACTGCGCCATCTTGTGTTCACTGAATAGAAAAACATAACACATTAATAAATAGTTTTATAATTTAGCAATTTAAAATCTCTCTCTCTATCTCTATCTCTCTCACTTTCACACACACACACACACACACACACACACAAACATTTTCATGAAAAAAAGGGATTTAAGGGTGAGACACACTTCAGCAGGTAAAAGATAGTGTAGTGTGTGAACATTATCTGTGAGTGAGCATGTAGTGAACACACCCCTATTACACCAAAAAACTATGCAAGATTATAAAGTAAATAAAAGATTTAAACATTGCTTGGTGAAATATGTTTATGGCTTGTTAATGTTGGGCTGTCAAAATACATAATACTTAAAATAAACCCCAGAATTCAGCCAAAGTGATATCTGTCATGTTTTCCCAGAGAGCCACACATATGCTCTGGATTAATAATTTAATATATAATATAAAATGATATATAAATATATAAATATACCTTATATTTAAATTTCATTTACAAGACATCTGCAGTGTAATTACTCCAGACAGAACAGAGAGGATCATGAGTCCACTGGCATTGTGGAATTCTGCTATGAGGATTGACCTGAGCCTTGTCTTTAGTGCACTTGTTATCAGTCAATATGGAATTGTACCATGAGGGTAGAAATCTTTCTTTATAATAACAATGACACAACACCACACTACAAGAAAACACTTTAAGCAGAAGGATTTTAACAGTGTGATAGCACAGTGACACAGCAGGTAGTGTTGCTGCATCACAGCTTCAGGATCCCCAGTTTGATGATGAGTTCAGGTTACTGTCAGTTTGTGTGCAGTTTTGCATCACCTCCAAAAAACATGACAGTAGTAAATTTACTAATAAATTCACTATGTGTAAATAAGTATGTGAAAGGGTTTGTGTATGGAGCTCTGCAAAGGACTGACATCCCATTCAGGGTGTTTCCTACCTCATGTGTGGGACAAACTCCATATCAACCACGACCCTGATCAGTAGAGAGAAAGAGAGAATCCCCCAAAAGGGCATGTACCTTTCTCTAAATCATTGGCAAAACTTCTTTCAATATAACAAAACTGTGCAGCTGGATTTCCTGTCACTGTGGGCCTCAGAGCACAGTAGTATAGAGCAGAGTCTGATACAGCAGCAGAGGAGATGATCAGATCCACTTTCTTATTCGTTTTATCATGCTCTTTTTTAAGTTGTACAGACAATCGTGGATGAGGTGGTTGAGCCTCAGTGACATGTTTACCGCTTTCATCAATTAGCAGCAGAAACTCGGGTCTTGATCCAGGTTTTTGTCGATACCAGTGGAGTCTGTTAACTGATCCAGTATATGTGCAGGACAGTGAGATGTTGCTGCCTTCCATTGAAAATACATTGGTTTGATCTGGTTTAATGTTATTGTCAGCAGCCTCTGCTATAAAAACATTACAACAATATTGTGATATTTTAATCATAAATGACACATTTCACATGGAAAATTGTGTCTTCTTAATTAGAAAAAATAATATTTTGTGTGCAGTGTATATGACTTACCAACATCAGCAAGAGTGAAAAACACCACGAAGAGGAACAACATTGTTTTCCTGAGTGTTTAGTTCAAACCTCTAGCTTTAGAAATGAATGTCAGTGTTACTATTTGATGTACATCTCCACCTCTAGCTCCACCTACTTGTATTCATGGATTTTCATGACAACTGTGCTGTTCTGCATACTGTTTATATATATCTGTAGAATTTTTTTTCATTATTAAAAACTGTGGTCCTAATAATCTATTCTCTCTCTCTCTCTCTCCACTCCTTTACATTGAAAGACTTGTCCTCTATGTGTTATATTCTAACAGTTTGCCAGCTTGTGTGATTTATAATAGCTAATACTATAATTTTCTGTTGTGTGAAATAGTGTGAGCAGTTAGGAATCTGAGTAATGTATGTGAACAGTGAAGAGTTACAGTTGTAATGAAAGACACAATAAACTGTCAGCGGTACACAACTACAGACTTTAAAGTTATTTTAGATCATAGAAACATATGCCTGTAAGTACGACCACATTCTGAATTCATTTTTGAATCATGGTTCATTTTCACTCTCTGGTTTTTACGTGTTATTCGGTCGTGACGCCAATGCTAATTTCTGTTAGCATGTCTATGGCGCTTCCCAATACATGTTATCATCAAGCTAACAGACAGCACGCTAATTATCTTCCACATTTTTGTAGCAATGTTGCTAGTTATATTCTGTCTTCTCAATTTTTCATAGTTGGATTTATAATAACTCAAATATGCTTCTGAGGTGAACAATCAACTTCATGTTCTTTTTTGTGTTTTTATAGCTTTGTAGTGCCTTTATATTAGAGGCAATAAACTTTACAACTGCACAAAGAATTTTTGTCTCTCATTTGAAGAACAATGTATTTGTGTTAAACGCTCAGTAATCCACATTTCCTTCAGCTGCAAATGTTTTCACAAATGAGTTTTAACAAAAAGTTGTTAAATTGAGTCTCTGTATACAGAGGATTCTGTATAATAGTGCTATATGTTAGAATAGATTTTTGAGTGACCTCAAAATATGTTTTCCTACACCCATTAAACATATTTTTGGAGTTAGAGGTCAGGGCTGTGTCACATGACTCTAACACCAAAAGACATTTCCAATTTTGTTTTTTTTTTTACTTTTATTTTAAATAGACAAGCTGTACTTGTATTCAGGCTGTATAAGTATCAAGAGGTTTTGTGTTATGTTAGCTGATAATTCTGAACTATTCTATGAGTGCAGCATTTCACTCTGCAAGCTACTGTTATAAACAGTCATAGCTAATATTAGCTTGCTAACTCCTGAAATAACTTAATACACAACTTTCAACTTTACATATGACAGATTACAAATGGCAGTGGAAATATATGCCTTGAGGAATACAAGCTAGCTAGCAAAAATACTGAATGGATCATCATTTTGGGGAACAAAACAAAATGATATTACATTTTTGGTTATTTCTGGCATGTGAACTTTACACTGTCATTTACTAAGCTAGCTAAAGTCAGTGGGCTAAAAGCTGCCACCACTGGCTATGAGAACTGCACTTAGTGCTGTGGAGACTGAGTGAACATGTGGCAGCACAGTGAGAGTCTGGAGTGGAGCAACCATTTCCATTTCAACCACAACTTGTGATTTAGTGAGATATTTTTGGCTGAATATCTTTCTGTCAACTCAAAGGGTTTAGAGCAGAGAAGTCTTTTCTGTTCAACACAATTAATGAACTTGCTAACTTGTGCTGTCAGCTCTTGACTGATCACAAATAACATGTAACACCAACACTAACAGACAGAAGGAGCACACAGCTGCCTGAGAAAGCTGACTGGCTAATATCAGTGCTGGATCAAGTGCTATTTTATAAACTGCCAAATAATGAAGAGTGAAGTCTTACATTAAAATTAGCATCTTAACTTATTTAAATATGTATTGTTATTGAATTTTTGTTACCTTCTTATTATTATATCAGGAAAATAACAGCATGAACCTTAATAATTCTTTTTGATTAAAGATTAATATTTATTTTTAAAGGATTTGTTTATCTGATTATTCAACCAATAAATATTTCCAACATATGTAACAGGATCATTGTTGAAATTCAAAGCAAATGAACGTCAAAGTCTGAGAAATAAGAAAGAAACCTGTATTTGAATGAAACAGGTAAACATCTCCCCCTGCTGAGGAAAAACATGCAGCTTGACTTTTTGTACAGTCTGTTTGAGTTTTGTGTCACTGTGGGCTCCATGGCGCAGTAGTACAGTGCAGAGTCTGATACTGCAGCAGGAAAGATCTCCAGATCTACTTTCTTCTCATTTTTAAGAACTTTGGTGGATATTCTTGGGTCGTGTTTAGATTTAGTGACACCATCTGTGTGTTTAGAAGTCAGCAGCAGAAACTCTGGTTCTGATTGAGGTTTTTGTCGATACCAGTGGAAATATTCAGCTGAATCATCATATTTGCAGGTCAGTGTGATGTTGCTGCCTTCACTTGAAGATATGATGGTTTGGTCTGGTGTAATGCTGCTGTCAACAGCACCTGCTGTAAAACATTACAACAACATAAACATTTCTACTTTCATTGCTTAAGGGTGTTAATTTTTTTTAAAAAGAATGATGTTTAGGTATCAGGTTCCTACAACATTCATCTAAAGTTTGTGTATAATATAAATGACTTACCAATGTTTTTACCAACTATGAAAATAAAGAAGAGTAACATGACTGTTGTGTCTCTCTTGCAGTAGGTATAAATGGCAGGATCTCTGTGAAACTTTCTAAACTGTATCTTACCACATCTAGCTCCACCCACTTTTACTTACTCATAGTCATGTCAGCTCTGTCACATGAATTTTCATAATAGAATTTATTGAATGTTGTTTAAGGCTGATTTTTACTAAATATAGTGACAGTGACCCTATCACCATCACCTTGATCCTGCTCAGGTGTTTACTGAAGATTAATGAATGAATCCTTTGTGGATTTTAGTTATGCAATGATACACATATTAATGCAAATTGTAATTCGTCATATTAACATATCTGTGTCACAGCCTGGGAATTATGTTCTGTAGACTAAATGTCCCATCTTCTAAATAGGTCAATAGGTCAGCTCTAATCCACATGAAGCCTCTCACCAAAATGCATATAAGATGCTCAGTCATTTGAATTGATGTGCTCCCTGTGCTAAAAAGAGAAAAGATTTTTTTAAAAAGTAAATGAAATATGAAAACATCTTGGAACTAATATGAAGTGTTACATCCTGTGAGGTTGTGTTGTATATTCTGTCTTATATGTGTTTAGTCCTTCAGGTTGGTCCCCTCTGTACTCTAGCCCTCCTTACTGCTTCAACTCCAGCAGTTAACACTTCTGCCAAGGCTGGGATGGAAGCCAGTAACCCCAACTTCAATGCTCACTTGGTGTGTTGTGCTTGTGTGTGTGTAGAGATTCAGTGTTGTGTTTTACTGTTCTGATTTTGACCTTTGCCTGCCTTGACTACAAGTTTGATCTGCTTCTTGTTAATCGTTGCTGCCTTGTGTATATAATCTTTCTTTGTACATGTAAATATTGAGACATTGTATGTATTCACTGGCATGAGGGCTATGACTGCCATTTTTGTTGGAGATGTTCATTTCTTTCTTTTTTCTTTTTGTTTAGGTTAGATAGCTAATCTCAGTTTGTTTCTGTTTTGTTATTTTTGGTCTTGGTCCACCCTGAAGTCTTCCCAGTTCACTGTGCTGTACATATCACTACATCACAATATATCACCTTAACTCACTGCTGTGTTGTGACTCATTCCTGTTAACTCTGGGGCATCACATACATGTTCTGTTCTACCTCCTATATACACTATATTGCCAAAAGTATTCGCTCACCTGCCTTGACTCGCATATGAACTTCCCAAGTGACATCCCATTCCTAATGCATAGGGTTCAATATGATGTCGGTCCACCCTTTGCAGCTATATCAGCTTCAACTCTTCTGGGAAGGCTGTCCACAAGGTTTAGGAGTGTGTTTATGGGAATTTTTGACCATTCTTCCAGAAGCGCATTTGTGAGGTCACACACTGATGTTGGACGAGAAGGCCTGGCTCTCAGTCTCCGCTCTAATTCATCCAAAAGGTGTTCTATCGGGTTGAGGTCAGGACTCTGTGCAGGCCAGTCAAGTTCATCCACACCAGACTCTGTCATCCATGTCTTTATGGACCTTGCTTTGGTCACTGATGCACAGTCATGTTGGAAGAGGAAGGGGCCAGCTCCAAACTGTTCCCACAAAGTTGGGAGCATGGAATTGTCCAAAATGTCTTAGTATGCTGAAGCATTCAGAGTTCCTTTCACTGGAACTAAGGGGCCAAGCCCAGCTCCTGAAAAACAACCCCACACCATAATCCCCCCTCCACCAAACTTACACTTGGCACAATGCAGTCAGACAAGTACCGTTCTCCTGGCAACCGCCAAACCCAGACTCGTCCATCAGATTGCCAGATGGAGAAGCGCAATTCGTCACTCCAGAGAACGCGTCTCCACTGCTCTAGAGTCCAGTGGCGGCGTGCTTTACACCACTGCATCCGACGCTTTGCATTGCACTTGGTGATGTATGGCTTTGATGCAGCTGCTCAGCCATGGAAACCCATTCCATGAAGCTCTCTGCGCACTGTTCGTGAGCTAATCTGAAGGCCACATGAAGTTTGGAGGTTTGTAGCGATTGACTCTGCAGAAAGTTGGCGACCTCTTCGCACTATGCGCCTCAGCATCCGCTGACCCCGCTCCGTCAGTTTACGTGGCCTACCACTTTGTGGCTGAGTTGCTGTCGTTCCCAAACACTTCCACGTTCTTATAATACAGCTGACAGTTGACTGTGGAATATTTAGGAGCGAGGAAATTTCACGACTGGATTTGTTGCACAGGTGGCATCCTATCACAGTTCCACGCTGGAATTCACTGAGCTCCTGAGAGCGACCCATTCTTTCACAAATGTTTGTAAAAACAGTCTGCATGCCTAGGTGCTTGATTTTATACACCTGTGGCCATGGAAGTGATTGGAACACCTGATTCTGATTATTTGGATGGGTGAGCGAATACTTTTGGCAATATAGTGTATATAAACCTGTGCTATTTCTCACACTTCATGTCCCAACTTGGTCATAAGAACTAATATTAAGATGAACATACCTAGAAGAAGCATTAACAGTAAAAGATTAAAGAGCAGCATGATAGAGATGGTAATCTGCTGAAAGATAAAGCTGAAGGAGTTTACTGTCATAGCCTGTGGAGCTCCACACTTCCTGCAGCTGACACTGTTGATCAGAATATGTCTCACCAGGGGGCAGAGGGACACCAGGGTTTATTTTAGATGTAATGTTTTAGTTGTAATTACTGCATCACACTGAGCGATTGACAATGTTATTTTATGATAACTTAAAATATAAAAAATATTCTTCTTCACTAGATTATACTACACCTCTTGATTTAGACACTTCTGAATGTTGTGAATTGTTGACGACAAATCTTTGTTTGTTTTTATACATGTAAATAAATATAATATATATAATTTAAATGAAACATGGGACAAACTGGCCAGCAAAGTACAATGAATATAAAACAGTACACACCAGCAACAAGTGACACAGTGCCTCTTTATTATTTTCTCTTTCTTCAGCTGCATATGTTACCACAAATGTCTTTTTTGTCTGTGGTTAACTGATAAGTTGGTAAAGGAAGTATCTTTGATATTAAACGTTAAACTTCAAATGAATTATTTCATAGGTTTTTGTACAGTCTCTCAGTGACTCTGTATCACTGTGCTACTACTCTAAGAGCACAGTGATAGAGTGCAGAATCTGAGATCTGCAGATGTTTGATAGTAAGTTTAGTAGAGTCTCGGGATGTTTCTGCATTGAATCGAGAGCCAGAGGGGTTGTGCTCTTCATTATCTCTTGACCTCGCTCCTTTAAGCAGTAAAAACTGTGGTGCACTGTTGGGATATTGTTTGTACCAGTAAAGCCAAATGTTATCACTGCTTGATTGATATGAACATCTCAGAGTAACAGTGTCTGTTTCCTTCATGACAATATTGGCATCTTCATCTTTCGGCCAAATTTTATCTGCAAAACTGCCTGTTATACAGGAGAATATTGATAAAGATATAATACAGATATCAAAACATTCTAAAAATATTTTTGTGTAATACCCAACATACCCCAAAAATAATGCAAGACATTAAATTACATTAATTCTATAGATCATGAATTTAGTTAATTCCAATAGTAAATTGATGAATTGATGAAAATTACCTGTAACTAGAGTGAGAATCAGTGGTATGTATCTCACTATGTACAGTAAGTTGTATAGTTGATCCATTTCTGAACACAGCTCTGTGAGGATTCTGTATAATAGTGCTGTATGTGCTGAACTTTACACGTCTCTAGAAGGACACACCCAGGAAGTGATGCTGTTGGAGCATAACTTTATACAGATCATCACAACACTGGTGAACTCAGTCACCAACACAATACAACATTATTCCACTATAGCTGAATAATCACAGTTATTCTTGTTCTTTTCTCACTCATTTGCAGTCAGATAATACAATGTGAATGTACACAACAGCCATGACTGAATACATTTTCTCTATTACACACAATTCCTTGTGCTCATATATTCTGTAGTATGCTTCCACAGAGCTTCTCTTATTAAACTGTTTAAACACATAAATACATTTCAGATGTATTGGTCTGTATCTTGTTTACACATGAATATACACATACGATATGAATCACTTAAAAACATTCAAATGGAAATTAGTATGTCATGTTAATATGGACTTATTGATATTAATAACAGCTGTTATAACAGGGTGGATAAGTAGCATTGTTTTGTCAGTTCAGAGCTCTCTTATATAAATGACAGATTTATATCTACATTCACTGTTGCAAAGAAACATTTAATTTAATATGAAAATAAAGTAATGAATAATATAAATGACCTACTAACATCAGTTATAGCTATGTATGTATAATCATGTATAAGTACATACAAACCCTCTCTACCCCATAAACAATATAAGAAGCTGCTTAGTGTCCTCCAACTGCAGCCTAAAAAATGTTGGCTGATGAAAATATGTTGTCAATAAAGCACGAGTACTAGTATTATAATCAGGTCAAATATGATCATAAAACAAACAGAAAGCAAATTCCACTGAGAGTTTTCTTTTTCATCCATTTCATCTGTTTATACAATCATACTCAATCATGACTCAGTGATTTGTAAAAGGACATTGCCTTAGCTCACATGCAGCAAAGTAACATGCAGTTGTGTTTACATGCATAATGACTGTCTAAATAGATAAATAAACATTTGTTACAATAAATCATATAAACTGTAAAGAAATTACATCCCTTTATATATTCATATGTATACATGTATATACACTTGACATGGTTCATTTTTTTCTAGACATCCACACATTGTTTTATATTAGATCTAATATTTACATTTCATTTACAGCACTGGGTAGTGTGTGATGGATTTATAATTCCCAATGTATTTCTATCTGAAATGCTGCAGAGTTTGTTTTTGTGCATATAATTGTTTTTGTATTTTTTATATAAAAACAATAACATTACTAAATGAAACGCAATAATTTATTCATTAGTAACTTTAGTTATTTTTTAATAAACCAAAAAGTAAAAACAAAAAGGAAACAATTGTTGAAAACAGCCATGAATCTCAACATTTAAACTGTATTGGATTTAAAAAATCTATCAATTCACATGATGTACTTTCTGTCATATCAGGGGATTAAATAAAGAAAACTGAATTGAATTGAACTTTCTCCCACTGAACACTGTGCACAAGAGCAGAAAACAAATGATGCACTGATAAATAAGGCAGTTCTAGTGACTGGTCTGTTGTGGTTATACCATCTGTAGAGATAATGTTATGTGGAGAGCAGGTTTCCTGTGTAAAGCTTTAATACAAACAAATGAAAGTATACATGGCATATAAAATGAAGCGACAAAACAATGCAGTGTTAAATTACACAGATATACTCCATCACAACAGAAGTGACAAAGCATGTGAGTCTAATTCTTATATCCTGCAAAGCCTAAAACTCAGTCCTTAGTTCTGGAGATTTCCTCATTGTTACTGAGCCATCAGTAGTCTTTTCATTGCAATATATACTGAAGATGGCATGTACCAACATGACATTGAAATTCAGCCTGGTTCGCCTGTGAAACAGCAACTGCGTCGAATGGCATTTGAAAAACAGCAAAGTGCCGATGAGCAGATCCAACAGAGTCTAGATGCTGGTTTAGCCTCCCAAAGTAATAGCTGCTGGGCTTCACCCATTGTAATGGAACGAAAGAAAGATCAAACGTACCGACTATGTGTAGATTACAGGGCACTAAACGAGCGCACTGTAAAAGACGCCTATCCGCTCCCAAGAATCCAAGACACACTAGCCACACTGTCCACGGCAAAATGGTTTAGCACATTGAACCTTGCTTCCGGGTACTGGCAAGTGGAGTTGACCCCACAGGTGAGACAGGCAGCTGCGTTCTACAGCAGGAAGGAGCTGTTTGAGTGGAACATCATGCCGTTTGGCCTTTGCAATGCTCCGGCGACGTTCCAGCGATTAATGGACCGTGTCTTTGCTGGAAGGCAGTGGGAAATCTGCCTGGTATACCTAGACGACATCATCGTCCTGGGCAGGAATGTAAAGGAAATGCTCCAGCGGCTGGCACAGGTGTTCAAAAGTCTGCGCCAAGCGAACCTGAAGCTGAAACCCGCCAAATGTTGTCTCTTCTGCTGCCAGGTAGTCTACCTTGGCCACGTCATCTCAGAGCATGGTATAGCCGCCGACCCAGAGAAGGTGCAGAAAATTTGAGAATGGCCACAGCCCGTGAGTGTTCCCGAAGTTCGACAATTTGTGGGTCTCGCATCCTCCTACAGGCGGTTTGTCAAAGATTTTGCTGCAGTTGCAAAGCCCCTTAACAACCTGTTGAGGAAACATGCCCGATTTCACTGGACCCCTGAGAGCCAACAGGCATTTGATGAGTTAAAGAAGCTGCTCACTACCACCCCAATCCTTGGCTACCCTATGGACAGTGGTGATCTTGTTCTGGACACAGCTGCTAGCAATTTCGGAATCAGAGCTGTGCTTTCTCAATTACAGCAAGGGGAAGAACGTGTACTAGCATATGGGAGTCGGAGTCTGACGCCAACTGAGCAGAATTACTGCACCACATGTAGAGAACTTTTAGCTGTGGTGGAGTTCACAGCACATTTTCATCAGTACCTGCTGGGCAGATCCTTCACTGTACACACAGACCATAGTAGCTTACACTGGCTCCTGAGGATGAGAGAACCAGAGGGACAATTGGCCAGATGGCTCGAGAAGCTTGGGTAGTATGACTTCAAAGTTGTTCATCGCCCGGGGCACTGTCACGAAAATGCTGATGTGCTTTCTCTGAGGGCATGCCGTTCAACTTGCCCATGTAACCTTAAGAATCCCACCTTGAGTAGCCCTCAGCTCTGTCACCAAGCGGTCCAGTGTGACCTTGATGGCAAACCTATACATGATGAACCTGCAGCCGTTACCCCAGAGTCTTGTCCAGTGGGGGTAGTACAACCTGCCATTACTGCCAGTACCCTTCCATTCTCTGGGTGGACTACCGACGAACTGCGTTCTGCTCAGACAGCCGATCCGGAAATTGCTCCCATCAAGAGGTGGATGGAGGAAGGCAATGAATGACCTTCCTGGGAGAATGTGTCCCCCTATGGCCCAGCAACAAAAGCCTACTGAAGCCAGTGGCAAAGACTGTACCTGAATGAGGGCCCTGAGTTTTGTCCCCAGATAATCCTGCCACGAGTTTTCTGGGAAGATGTAATGCGCCAGATGCACGAGGAGCCAGTGGGTGGACATTTCGGTGTGGAGCGAACACCGTCTTGGTTGCGGACCAGATATTGTTGGTACCAAATGCGAGATAGATGTTTCACTTTGGTGTCGCACATGCACATGGGTCTGCTGTTATGGAGCACCACTTACACTCCATAGTGACCAAGGCACCAATTTTGAATCGGAGGTCTTCCAGAGCATGTTTGAGTTGCTAGACATTGACAAAACCCGCACAACACCTTTCTGACCTCAGTCAGATGGACAGGTTGAGCGATTTAACCCTCTGGGGTCGACGGCATTGTCAACGATGCCAATCACTTTTTTTCACTTTGAAAGTGTTTTTGTAAATGAAATTATATTGTAGCAACCCAGAAAAAAACATGCACACAAACGGTAGACGGTTGTCTTTCCAAAAAGGTTATTGCCAAATAAATGTTTGTTATTAAATTAATGTTAAAAATAAAAAGCAAAAGTATGTCAAATTCTTGTCTCCACACTCACCGGAGCCCCGCCCCCGCACTTAGCGCTCCATTCACATGCAGGATTTATGTAAACGACTCTATTCAGATGGAAGTAAATGCTAATTGCTGTGTTGTTTGTGGGGAGTGATGTGCTAATGCATGCCCGTGTCTAACAGGAAAAAAGGGCTTGAATGAAGAAACAAACCAAAAAAAATCTTCCACTCTTTGTGATCTGAGTATATAATGACTGAAATAAAGCTGTCAGAAAGTCAGAAAGCGTGCACCGATGTGAACAGCTTTATTTCAGTCATAAACCGTGGCAACTTTTGCTAAGCAGACGAAATGTAAAATCAATAATAGTACCACAGAAAAACAACCTAACAATAGCACAAATATATACTCACTAAATAAACGCTAAATAAAAGTGAAAGCGCGTGCTGATGTGAGCAGCTGTATTCCAGTCATCATATACTCAGATCACCCCAAAAAAAATAGCACGATATGAACAGCTTTATTTCAGTCATAAACAGTGGAAACTTTTGCTAAGGAGACAAAATTTAAAACAAATAATATAATAGTACCCCAGAAAAACAACATAGTTACCTGTGAATGGCTTCAATGTGGTTGTGAATATGCCTTTTAGCAAACGTTCTAAAAGCATTGCATTTCAATGAAAATTTCAGAAACCATGCTTTATTTTTTGTTTCTCTCAACAAAACCTGGCCTCAGTGTACCCTGTTTTTGTAGGAGGAATCTGAATGTATAGGTGCGAACAGCTGAGACATCAATAGGAGTCCTGGGGAAACCTGGTGTCACCTGAGCCAGGTGTCAATAGGTCTTACATATTCATGAATAGTCATTGATTATTCAGGGAAACAGAGGCTCTGTTGAAAAAAGTTAGGCACATCAGTCACTTTACTCCAAATAAAAGGTCTTTCTGAGTGTTATAATTTAGCTGTTTTTCTATGGGCCCACACCCAAGACTTTCATGAACTCAGTCCTGTGTTCAAAACAATCTGCAAGGTTTGTTTATTCTCCATTTTCACTGTTTTTTTCTGCTAGAGTTCAAAATTCTATTTTCGTGTATGTGTACTTTGACATATGCTTAAAAGTCACACATGAATCTAACATACTTACATCAGCCATATTATGAAAGCCCAGTTTGTGCTCTATGTAAAGTTGAAATGTATTAGATACTACATTGGTAAAGCTTTGAAATTTACAAAAATTTAAGAAGAGCCCCGATTCACTGCAGGTTAAAGGTACTGCAAAGCAAGCCCAGCAGGGGGTACCTGGATTTGAACCAGAGACCTCTTGATCTGCAGTCAAATGCTCTACCACTGAGCTATACCCCCACAGGTAAATGCTAGCAACTGACAACAGATGTGTTCTAAATGGATGTCATTTTAATATTGGTCCAAGGGTTCATAGATTAAAAGTTTCTAGGAAAAGGATTATCTACACATGACATCATTTGTAGGCTGGGTCATTTCCAGACGACTTTTAATGTTGTAAACTGTTAACCAGTTAAGGATACCTGAATCAGTGGAGTCAGGCTGGGGTACGCGGATTAGTCCAGGGGGCCTTCTGATCCGTAACACAAATCAATCACCCCTTGAAAGCTAAAGCCTATTTGATCATCTTTGCTATCCAAGAGCATCCCTTCAAGGCCACAATTTACCCATCTTTGTAACCTCACCACGTTGTGTAATCTATTCCACGGATAAGTTAGGGTGTCGGAGGACGAAGGTAGGTCTTACCCTGGATTACATTGTTGTCGTTGTTAATACTTTTATTTAGTGAGTCCCTGCAAGTAGAGCTGGTATAATGATCAAGGGAATTTTTTAAATGTGGAGACAGTCCATGTAGATGGTGGAGGTGTTTGGAATATGTTCTTGGCCATCAATGGCACAAATCAATCGTCTCTTGAAAACCAAACCCTATTTGAGCATATTTGCTGACCATCAGCATCCCTTCATGGTCACAATTTACCCATCTTCGTGAATTCCCCATTTTTTAATCCATTCTAAGAATAAGTGAGTTTGTCGGAGAGTGATGGAAAGGCCTACCCTGGATTACGATGGTGTTGGAAAGAACGCCTTCATTGAGTAGTGCGGAACAATGTGCTCAGAAGTGTGTGCGCGCTCGCGGTTCATCTAGTTTGGAAAGCAGAGAAATAAAAGCTTATTTGCTATTTATTTTAGAGTTCATGTAAGTTATTCCATCCGGGAGTAAATTCTGAGGGAAGTTAAATGGCATGCATCGGCTAACTTTGTCCGTCTCATCCTTTTTTTCGAACACTGAACTAACGAACTGCTACCCTGCCACTGTGAGTTATCAGAGCAGAGGAAGTAACACAGGGTTCTTAAAAGTGTCCTACTACTGGGGTAAATATTACATTGTATTGTATATTATGTTATATTATATTATATATTTATTGTTTATTGTATATTTATTGTAAAATCAGTGTGACATTAAAGGATAAAGATCGTCCTACCGTGAGGGGCTGAGTGTTGTCAAAAGGAGCTCTTTCTCCCCGCAGGACGCGGTAACCATAGTAACCAGTGATTTCCGGATTGGACCTAAGATTTCCAGCCCAGCTACAGCTTAAAACCCGTCCATTTAAAAATGAAATAAAATAAAATAGCAGCCCCAAATGCATACTGTGATAACTAATACATTAACAAACAGAAAACCCAAAACAAATCGGTAAGTGCAAAGGGCACTATTTAGACACACACACACACACACACACACTGACAGACCCGCAGCACAGGCGATCTCACCCAGTGTCCAGCTCTTCAAGTCCTGCAGAAATCCGCGGAAGTTTTGATAATTTTATGATCATTCCTAAATATTATACAACATTACATTAGTAATATTGACTGTCAGATACTGAGTCAGGAAGTGGTTATGCCCAAGGCATAAGCGAACTAAGCGGCTGCTTAGGGCCCCGTAGCCACCAGGGGCCCCCAAGAGTACATGAAATGACATCGTCTTTTTTTTGATATCTGTCAATGGACAATGGTTATTATACAAAATGACAATAATTAGTTATAATTAGTCATATTGGTGGCACAGAGGGGCCCCCGAAATAAAATGTTAGGATATTGTTTGTACCATTAAAGCCAAACACAATGACTGCTTGACTCATAAGAAAGTGTCTGTTTCCTTACTGACAATGTTATCATCTTCATCCTACGGACCGATTTTATCAGATTAACATCATCACCTTCATCTACAAGTGTGAACAGAGTCCTAGCACCTGACCCACAATAAGATAACTCACTAAACCATCTTTTTGCTCTTCTTTTTCGTTTTTAAGGTAATTGAAGGTAATTTATTTATTAATGACATTAATAAATAAACTTCTGAACTATAATTAATATAATATAATGTATATATTTAGTATTTTTTGCATTTCTTTGTATAGCCTTCCCATACAGAGTTCCATAGAGTTCCTGGACTAAATCGCTGTTCCAGTTCACTTCAAATATTTTTCCATCTGATTTTATTCAGTAGGGTTAATTAAGTGTAGTGACCAAAGAACAAAACTGGAGCTATGATTGCACTGGTGTTAATTACAATCATACAGGTCTCACAAACAGAATATTGTCTATAGAGAAAAAGAGCTGCAGAGGAACAGGAACTTTTCCTCCAACAATTTTCTTCATCTATTGATCAAGAGGAGAATAAACTGTGCACCTGAGCCTTTCCTCATTAATGTTCAAGAACACGTCTGTTATAAACAATCAGCTAAAAGAACATTCTCACTCTAACTACATTTCACTGGCAATCAGAAACTGATATGTATTTATTTTATAGTTATGTTTGGTTACTTAAAGATGATTGTGATTACATTAAACAGTGTATTCTGGGTGGATGAATTGTTGTCAACAGCCTTTAATATAAATACACCAATTTATTTGAATTTATTGACAACAATTTATTATTAAGCAACTTAATTAAAATACTTGTTCTTTTGGTTTGTAACTTGCAAACTAAAGGACTTAGCAATATCAGCAATAGTGAACAAAACCAAGTGGGCATAATAACATTGTTATCCTGAGTGTTTAGTTAGTTTGTGTTTATTTTTTGAAATAAACATCAAATTTATTCATATTCATGACAACTCTGCTTTACCTCACACAGCAACTCTTTCTCATCTACTAGACAATTAGCAAATCTTAGTATGCTAAAACTACAGTAAAACCAAGCCCCAGATCCATAAGCTGCAGCTGCAACCTAATGAATGGTCATTCAATCAGAGTTTATTTTTAGTACCTACTTTATCCTGGTCACACTTCCACAACTGTCTATATACATTATATATACACACCTTCATTCATTCATTCATGCTTTGTCCTGGGCAGGTGAATCTGGAGCTTCTCCCAGCAACACTAGGGATGATGCAGGAATACACCCTGGATGATACAGCAGTCTAATGCAGGACAAAATGCACAGACACATTCACACACTCATTCAGACTTAGGGGAAATTTAGTGTCAGCAGTCCACCTTAAGTTGGAACGTTTACATCACAGTACAAATAAGAAAACAGAGGACAAGCTCAAAAGGCTAGAGTCATCATCCCTCCATCAAATAATTATGTTTAAGTTTATAGATATTACCCTTATGTGCAATCAAAACTTGTCACTAATGTTTTATTATTATTGTTTTTATCTGTATGATCAAACTCACATCTGTTTAAATGAACATGCAGAATAAACACATGAACAAATGAAAGATTTAATAAATGAATGTAGATGTAGATTCATGAATTAAAGTATAGTTGTGTTAATCCCTCATGTTTCTTTTTAGGCTATTAGCTCCAGCTGCAAATGTTTTCACAAATGTTGTTTGTGTCTGTGGTTAACTGATAAGTTGGTAAAGTGAGTCTCTTTCGTCTTCTGTGGTTTTAGAAACTTAATATACCATGTTGATGTTTTTGTAAAGCCTTTCAGTGTCTCTGTATCACTGTGCTCCAACTCTTAGAGCACAATGATAGAGTGCAGAATCTGAGAGCTTTAGACCTCTGATAGTAAGTTCAGTAGAGTCTCTGCTTGTTTTCGACTCTAGTCGACGATCATCAGGAGTGCTATCAACACCTGCATATGACCTTGCACCTTTATACAGTAAAAACTGTGGTGCGCTGTTAGGATATTGTTTGTACCAGTGAAGCCCAATATATTCACTGCTTGCCTCATATGAACATTTCAGAACAACAGTCTCTGTTTCTTTCCTGACAATGTTTGCATCTGTTGGCTCAATTTTATTTGCAAAGCTTCCTGGTGTGA
Organism: Hemibagrus wyckioides; assembly: GCF_019097595.1. Taxonomy (NCBI): domain Eukaryota; kingdom Metazoa; phylum Chordata; class Actinopteri; order Siluriformes; family Bagridae; genus Hemibagrus; species Hemibagrus wyckioides. Next base: position 57,347 of record NW_026690802.1, on the reverse strand, counting down.
CAAAAATATAAAGAAACATGTCAGTGAAGTATTTTTTGTAATTCCAATATTGACTTAAGGAATCAAGAAATTACTAGATTAATACAAACATGCTTATTAATTAATGCAATTATATAACTGATTAAATATCATTGTAATAATTAATAACTGATTGAAAATTACCTGTAACTAGAGTGAGAATCAGTGGTATGTATCTCACTATGTACAGTAAGTTGTATAGTTGATCCATTTCTGAACACAGCTCTGTGAGGATTCTGTATAATAGTGCTGTATGTGCTGAACTTTACACGTCTCTAGAAGGACACACCCAGGAAGTGATGCTGTTGTAGTATCACTTTTTACAGATTATTACTTAACAATATCAGTGACAGTGAACTGAGTAACCAGTACAACACAGAACAAAAACACTGTTACTTCACAAACCATTGCATCAGACATGCTATTTTATCATTGTAAAATATTTATTCCTAAATAAAAGGATATAAAGGTTTGACAGCGGCACACGCAGCACCGCACGCGAGTGGTCTCCTTGTTTGTAGCAGTATCCATTGTTCAACTTAAACTGAATTGACTTTATTTTACTGTGAATACTGTGCACAAGAGCAGAAAACAAATGATGCACTAATAAATAAGGCAGTTATAGTCACTGCTAAAAACCCCAGAATTGTTCTGTAGTGGTTATACCATCTGTAGAGATATTGCTATGTGGAGAGCAGGTTTCCTGTGTCAAGCTTTAACACAAACGAATGAAAGTACACACATTGCAGTGTTAAATTACGCAGATATACTACATAACTAATAAGACTAATTACATCTAATTAAAAACAATTTCTGAATCTACAAAAATCAATGTTAACTCACCGAGTGAAAGCCACAGACACATGAATATAACAGTGAACATGATGGATGAGCTTATAAATGAAAATAAAATTTCTGCAGTCTGATATATTAACATTATAAACATTCATGAAGCTCCACCCCACAGCATCACATGACAGTGTCACTAATGTTACTGACAGATTGTTGATTCTTACTGAAGCTTTCTGGCTTTACATTCAGCACCACATGGATAAATTTTCCTGAGCACATGGTAAACAAACACAAACTGATAGCATGAAAAATACTTCAATAAAATAAATGAACTAATGAATGTGGAAGTGAGTGTGCATTGTGGGAAGTGGAGTCTGGTACAATGCAGGATGGGAAATGGAAATTTAGGTGTGTGTAGACCTAATGACCTGTTTATTAAATAGGATTACAAACAGTTGAGGAGTATTTTACTGTGGTGATGAACAAACCAGCCTCTTTTCTTTCTCTAATCTATCATTTTTTATCAATATCATCTGTATTGTTGGATTTTTATATCATTATTTTTCATTTAAGCATGAAACTGTCTGCAAATAAAGAGTGTAGTATTTATATTATCTCATGACAAACATCCCATTGCAAGTGAACATGTACATTTCATTTTTACAGAAATTGCATGTATAGCCCTACTACAAGTTCAGTTTCCTTTCTGGATTCAAGCAAACTCCTTTCAAGGCTTGATGATGTGTTGAAAATGACACTAATTAGCTTGATTGTACAAGCAGAGATTATTAAAACATTCTGATTGGTTCTAGACTTTTTATATATAAAAGTATTATCTATGTAAAGCTGAAGAATAGCTGTAGTCTTTATAATTGTGTAAAGTATTCATAATCATAATGTCAGCATCTCTGGGGGATGTAAGCAGAATCCTAGTACTTGTCCAACAATAAGATAACAGCCTCCACCATCTTGTGGTGAAAGGAACGAGACTTTAACACACCAAGGTCTTTTCTGTTTGAACTTAGTTATTTATTTATTTTTCACTCAATCATAAAACTATATCCCAATTTGCACATAAAAAAGCCTGCTGGGAAAAAGAAGCCATGGTTTTGTTTGATTGTTTGTTTTTTTCACAAATTATGACAATAATAATTTTCAGAACATTACTTTATTCAACTCCTGAACTTGTACAGAGCCTCAGGTCCCAATTGGACCCTCTGAGTACCTTTCTGTTTAACTTTCTGTCTAATGTAACTTCTGGTTTCCTGGCCAAAATAGAATAGTTATAGAAGAATAGAAGAAGAATGAATGAATGAATGAATGAATGAGCTGTCTACTAATAATCAAATATTATAATAATATAAACTCTTTATAAATCTTGAGAAAGAAAGAGAGACTTCCCCAAAAGGGCATGTAGCAAAACTGTGTGAAAGTTTTTGTACAGTTCAGCTGGATTTCCTGTCACTGTGGGCCTCAGAGCACAGTAGTATAGAGCAGAGTCTGATACAGCAGCAGAGGAGATGTTCAGATACACTTGTTTATCATCAACTTTAACAGACATTCTTAGTTGAGTGTTGGAAATTGGAGTTTCTCGTTGAACAATTTGAAGAAGGAACTCAGGTTTAGATTTTGGATATTGTCTGTACCAGTACAGGTTGTCTGTTCCACCACTTTTTTTGTATTTGCAGGACAGAGTAACATCATCACCTTCATCTACAGCTTTATGAGGGAAATCTGGCTCTACTGAATTTGCCATGGAGTCACCTGTCATAGAGAAGAGAACATAAACTTTAAATAATCAATAGGAAATATTTTAGTCTGACCTCCTCAGCATTTTCACACTGCATCACCACACAGACTAATATTTAATATAATATAGTTAATATTTCTGCAATAACAAAAAGTCAATGTTAACTCACCTAGTGAAAGCCACAGATACATGAATATAACAGTGAACATGATGACTGGTCTTAGCTCAGTGAAAATAGTGGAGATCTTTCTGTAATCTAATATGTTAACACCATAAAGCTTCAAAATTGCTCCACCCCACAGCATCACATGACAGTGTCACCAATGTTGTTGTCAGATTGTTGATTCTTACTGAAACATCCTGGCTTTACATTCAGCCTCATATGGGGAACCTGTCCAGAGCACATTTAAGTAAACACATACTGAAAGGAGGAAATTAATGTATTTATGTAAAAATGATCAATTTAATCTAGTAAAAATCTAATCTAATAATTACGTTGTCAGTATTTTAATTATATATGTTAGTGATATCTCTAAATTAGAGAATTATTGTATAAACACCAGCAGGCAGATTAATGATAGAAACACTAAGTGGAAGAGAATAAGGTTTAATTGAGAATAACGAATACTTTTTTTACTTGATAATTAAGGTTTAAACTCACAATAGCATCAGAAGAAAAGAAATAAGAGTAAAGGCAGATTTACACATAAGTTTCCAGTTTTCAGTGTTTCTGACACAGCAGGTGCTTTTGTTTGTCACAGAAATGACATTAGATGAGTATTTATTCTTATGACAGTTTAGTGTTAAGTGGACAGTTGTGTTGTTTAATCAGAATGATATCTCTGAAATTATCTTAGGCACTAAGAGTAACCAGGGCAGGGGTTAGGATATTATATCAGCAGTATGTATGATAGAAGAACAAGTATACTCTATGTCACAAAGGTTTTATTGTGAAAAGTAGCTTCCATCATCTCAGAGAATGTGAGCAGGTTGTGTGGTAGTGTCTCTAGAACTTAACCCACAATAAGATAAGTGACTGCGCCATCTTGTGTTCACTGAAGAGAAAAACCTTAACTTGGACAAAATAAAAACCTGCAAACAGTTCATACAGCCATACATATATATTCATACTGTGGATTAGTAATTATATATTAGAACTTACATTTAAATTGTATTTACAACACCAGGTTACGTTATTTAATGTAAAGCACAAAAAGAAATAATAATAGAAAACTAAAAGGAAACAGATGTTGAAAACAGTTATAAATCTCAACAACTAAACTGAACTGGCCATTGAGAAATACTTTATGTTCACATGACATACTTCCTTTCCTATCAGGGGATTAAACACACACACACACACACACACACGCACACACACACAAACAATTCCCTTTAGATAAATTTACTCAGATGCTTGTTCATGAATCACAACATAATGATTCTTTCTCACACTGAACACTGCAAAAGATCAGAAGACAACAATGCACTAATGAATAAGACGGTTCTAGTTACTTGTTTGAAAATACAAGGAATTGGTTTACTGATAATAAGATAATCCTTAGTTTTGAAGATGATCTCCTTCTGTTGAGGTTGAACTTGTTGAACATTGGGCTATAACTGATTAGTTTGACTATTATATATGTGAAGTTACGACACTTAGACAATAAAATGCCCTTCATCTGCAGTGTAATTACTCCAGACAGAACAGAGAGGATCATGAGTCCACTGGCATTGTGGAATTCTGCTATGAGGATTGACCTGAGCCTTGTCTTTAGTGCACTTGTTATCAGTCAATATGGAATTGTACCATGAGGGTAGAAATCTTTCTTTATTATAAAAATTACACCATACTGCAAGAAAATACTTTAAGCAGAAGGATTTTAACAGGAGTTTAGGTTAGTGTCAGTTTGTGTGCAGTTTTGCATCATTTCCAAAAAAAACATGACAGTAGGAAAATTTGCTAGGAGAAATTGCACTTTTGTGTGAATGAGTGTGTGAAAGGGTTTGTGGAGTGCAAAGGACTGACATCCCATTCAGGGTGTTTTCCCACCTCATGTCTGGGACAGACTCTGTATCTACTATGACCCTGACCAATAGAGAAAAAGATAGAATCCCCCAAAAGGACATGTAACTTTCTCTAAACATTGGAAGAGCTGCTTTTAATATAACAAAACTGTGTGAAAGTTTTTGTACAGTGCAGCTGGATTTCCTGTCACTGTGGGCTCCAGAGCACAGTAGTATAGAGCAGAGTCTGATACAGCAGCAGAGGAGATGATCAGATCCACTTTCTTATTCGTTTTATCTTGCTCTTTTTTAAGTTGTACAGACAATCGTGGATGAGGTGGTTGAGCCTCAGTGACAGTTTCACTGGCTTCAAGAATCAGCAGCAGAAACTCAGGTCTTGATCCAGGTTTTTGTCGATACCAGTGGAGACTGTAAACTGATCCAGTATATGTGCAGGACAGTGAGATGTTGCTGCCTTCCACTGAAAATACATTGGTGTGATCTGGTTTAATGTTATTGTCAGCAGCCTCTGCTATAAAAACATTACAACAATATTGTGATATTTTAATCATAAATGACACATTTCACATGGAAAATTTTGTCTTCTTAATTAGAAAAAATAATATTTTGTGTGCAGTGTATATGACTTACCAACATCAGCAAGAGTGAAAAACACCACGAAGAGGAACAACATTGTTTTCCTGAGTGTTTAGTTCAAACCTCTAGCTTTAGAAATGAATGTCAGTGTTACTATTTGATGTACATCTCCACCTCTAGCTCCACCTACTTCTATTTATGTATATTCATGACAGATCTGCTGTTCTGAATACTGTTTATATAAAGCTTGTAGAAATATTTTTGTCTTAATAAAACAATGTGGTCCTGAGAAGCAATGGATTCACTCATACCATCTACTCAATTTTTCTGTGATATTTTGACATTAAAAGTTATAACACTTGTTTTTGGGTCTCTCTCTCTCTCTCTCTCTCTCTCTCATTACAAAAATAAGAATATTTGAATGGTGAAACATACAGGAATTGTTATAATATGCTAAGTCCTTTCTTAAGTAGGTGGTTTTTGGGATTGAACTGATTTTGGAATATGGAAGAAATATTTATTCAAATACCTAAAATGTCTTCATAGCCCCCATATATATCTCTTTCAAATACCGCTGAATTTGTCATTTCCATGGATTTTTTTTCTCACAAGAAAACAGATGTTGATAGTAGCTGTAAAACTTAACAACTGTTGACCCCAAGTACTTGTACCTTCTTCACCTCTTCACCCTGTAATCTTATTGTTCCACTTCCCTCCCTGTCATTCACACACATGTACTCAGTCTTACTACCACTGACTTTCATTCCTCTTCTCTCCAGTGCAAACCTCCACCTTTCCAGGTTTTCCTCCACCTGCTCCCTGCTCTCACTACAGATCACAATGTCATCTGCAAACATCATTGTCCAAGGAGACTCCGGTCTGACCTCCTCTGACAACTGGTCCATCACCATAGCAAACAGGAAGGGGCTCAGAGCCGATCCCTGATGCAGTCCCACCCACACTTTGAACTCCTCTGTCTGACCTACAGCACACCTCACCACTGTCCTGCTGCTCTCATACATGTCCTGCACCACTCTGAAATACTTCTCTGCTATTCCTGACTTCCTCATACAGTACCACAGCTCTTTTCTTGGCACCCTGTCATACGCTTTCTCCAAGTCTACAAACACACAGTGGAAAGGAGAATCTTTTTCTCTGTTAGCTTTGCTATCACTCTGTCCTTCTTCTCTCTCAGCTCTTTTTCCTGCTTTCACCAAAAGAGCCTGAGCTGCATCTACCAACATAATATAAAGAAAGCATTTCCACAGAATGAATGAATCATGTGTAGTACATTGTCTACAGTCTAGTTGGGTTTCCTGTCACTGTGTGCACCAGAGTAGTACAGTTTAGAGTCTGTCACTGCTGCAGAGGAGATGAACAGATCCACTTTTGTCAAACTTAATGAACAATCATGGATGATGTTGTATGGCTGGTGTTACATGTTCACTAGCTTCATTAATTAGCATCAGAGGCTTTGTTCATAATGCAGGTTTTTGTTAATAGGTTTGCTAGGATTTACTAGGTTTTTGTTTGCTATGAGACACATTGCATGATCACACCAACTATACCTTATAAATAATATAAACAGCTGCTTACTGTCCTAATAAATGATCATTAACTCAGAAATTATTTTTATTATCTGCTCTATCCTGGTCACATGTCCACAACTGTCTATATACACCTACATTCATTCATTCATCTTCAGTAACTGCTTTATCCTGGTCAGGGTTGCAGTGGATCTGGAGCTTCTACCAGCAACACTAGTCATGAAGCAGGAATACAAATTACAATGGACTACACTGGGTTGTGGGTTTTTTATTAATTTATTAATTTAATTAAAAGACCAGCAACATCTAGTATCTGAAACATGTATATTTGTGAGTTTACCATGAATATTGTGTAGTTGCTGTGTTAATCCCTCATCATTCTTTTTTTCTCAGCTATTTTCTCCAGCTGTAAATGTTATTACAAAAGTTGTTTGTTTCTGTGGTTTACCAAAAAGTTGATAAAGTGAGTCTCTTTAATCTCGTGGTTTTATAAACGTCATATATGCCATTTACAGTTTTTGTAAAGCCTTTCAGTAACTCTGTATTACAGTGCTACTACTTCAAGAGCACAATGATAGAGTGCAGAATCTGAGAGCTTTAGACCTCTGATAGTAAGTTCAGTAGAGTCTCTGTTGGTTTCTGCCTCTAATCGATGATCATCAGGAGTGCTCTTCCTATCAGATCTTGACCTTGCGCCTTTATACAGTAAAAACTGTGGTGCGCTGTTAGGATATTGTTTGTACCAGTAAAGATCAATGTCATTGCTGCTTGACTCATATGAACATTTCAGAGTAACAGTCTCTGTTTCTTTCCTGACAATCTTGGCATCTTCATCTGCTGGTCCAATTTTATCAGCAAAATTGGATTCTGTATAATAGTGCTGTATGTGCTGAACTTTACACGTCTCTAGAAGGCCACACCCAGGAAGTGATGCTGTTGGAGCATAATTTTACACAGATCATCACTTCACAGTATCAGTGACAGTGAACTGAGTCACTAATACAACACAGAACTATTCCACTGTTGCTGATCAACGTTTTGTGTGATTTGTTTTGGATATTTTTGGATGTTTTATTTACCTTTTGCTCTCTTTTTGATCTTTTGTCTATTTATGCACCTTAGTTTATTAGTTATTCCTCTTACAGTAAATAAAGTAATTAAAGTTATTTAATTACACATTAAATTAGTGGTGTCTGCATCTGCATCTGGAATATTCCATTTAACTCCAAACTAGTTTCTATAGAAAACAAACATAACATTTAAAACTAATCCATTTGACATAGACATGTTGTTTGCATGTATTTTTCAGATTCCATCTAGAATAAACCAAATAAATCAAATGTATCATTAATGTTCTAACTTTAATGGTACAAGAATGTCCAGAACAGAGCGTTTACTGGGTTTCTGATCCACAGTGTCCACTGGTTCCATGCAATAATAACCAGTTACACAACAAACTAGCTGTATGAGGAGTTGTTAGTGAAGTGCAGTTTGGGCTTTATTCTACAAACAATACAACATTAGTAAACCTCTAATATTGTGTCCATTAAAATATTACATTTGATGGTTAAATGATGGTTAATGTGAAAGGATGATGATGAAGTGAATGTAAAAGAGTAAATATCTCCATCTTGTGAGAAAAGCATGACTCTTAAGTTGGTAAAATGAAAAGAAGAGTAAAGCTCAGTGTAATCACTGCTTGACTCGTATGAACATTTTAGAATAACTGAGTCTGTTTCTTTTCTGACAATGTTGGCATCTTCATCGGTCAGCCCAATTTAATCTGCTAAACTGCCCATTATAAAGAAGAATATAAATAAACTATTTAGTAGAATAACAAGTAAACTCTATGTCACAATTGTTTACTGTGAAAAGTAGCTTCCATCATCTCAGAGAATGTGAGCAGGTTGTGTGGTGCTCTAGTTCTAGACCCACAATAAGATAAGTGACTGCGCCATCTTGTGTTCACTGAAGAGAAAAACCTTAACACATTAATAAATAGTTTTATAATTTAAAATCTCTCTCTCTCTCTCTCTCTCTCTCTCTCTCTCTCTTTCACACACACACACACACACACACACATTTTCATGAAAAAAAGGGATTTAAGGGTGAGACACACTTCAGCAGGTAAAAGATAGTGTAGTGTGTGAACATTATCTAAGTGAGCATGTAGTGAACACACCCCTATTACACCAATAAACTTATCACATGCAATTACAGTTGTGTAGTATGAAAGGTTCAGTGACAACAGCCTATGCAGGATTATAAAGGAAATAAAAGATTTAAACATTGCTTGGTGAAATATGTTTATGGCTTGTTAAAGTTGGGCTGTCAAAATACATAATACTTAAAATAAGTAATTGTTCTTTATTATAACAATGACACAACACCACACTACAAGAAAACACTTTAAGCAGAAGGATTTTAACAGTGTGATAGCACAGTGACACAGCAGGTAGTGTTGCTGCATCACAGCTTCAGGATCCCCAGTTTGATGATGTGTTCAGGTTACTGTCAGTTTGTGTGCAGTTTTGCATCACCTCCAAAAAACATGACAGTAGTAAATTTACTAATAAATTCACTATGTGTAAACAAGTATGTGAAAGGGTTTGTGTATGGAGCTCTGCAAAGGACTGACATCCCATTCAGTGTGTTTCCTACCTCATGTGTGAGACAAACTCCATATCAACCATGACCCTGATCAGTAGAGAGAAAGAGAGAATCCCCCAAAAGGACATGTAACTTTCTCTAAAGCACTGGCAAAACTTCTTTCAATATAACAAAAGTGTGAAAGTTTTTGTACAGTGCAGCTGGATTTCCTGTCACTGTGGGCGCCAGAGCACAGTAGTATAGAGCAGAGTCTGATACAGCAGCAGAGGAGATGATCAGATCCACTTGTTTAGTTTTATCATCAACTTTAGCAGACATTCTTGGGTCAGTGTTGGAAATTAGATTTCCTTTTTGGTCAACAATAAGAAGGAACTCAGGTGTAGATTTTGGATATTGTCTGTACCAGTGCAGGTAGTCTGATGTACGACTTGTTTTGTATTTGCAGGACAGAGTAACATCATCACCTTCATCTACCACTTCAGGAGTGAAATGTGGCTCTATTGAATCTGCCATGGAGTCACCTGTCATAGAGAAGATAAAATAATGTTTTTAATCTTTAAATAATCAACAGGAAATACTTAAGTCAGACCCACACTCTGCATTTTCACACTGCATCACCACACAGACTAATATTTAATATAATATAGTTAATATTTCTGTAATAACAAAAAGTCAATGTTAACTCACCTAGTGAAAGCCACAGATACATGAATATAACAGTGAACATGATGACTGGTCTTAGCTCAGTGAAAATAGTGGAGATCTTTCTGTAATCTAATATGTTAACACCATAAAGCTTCAAAATTGCTCCACCCCACAGCATCACATGACAGTGTCACCAATGTTGTTGTCAGATTGTTGATTCTTACTGAAACATCCTGGCTTTACATTCAGCCTCATATGGGGAACCTGTCCAGAGCACATTTAAGTAAACACATACTGAAAGTAGGAAATTAATGTATTTATGTTATTTTACATATGTTAGTGATATCTCTAAATTAGAGAAAGTTTGTGTAAACACCAGCAGCAGATAAATGTTAGAAACACTAAGTGGAAGAGAATATGATTTATTTAAGAATGAGGAAGAAATTAGTATTTTCCCTTGGTAATTAAGGTTGAATTAATCCCTTATTTCTCAGCTCTAACAGTTAAATCTGAAAAATAAAACTTTCCTGTACTCACAGTAGCATCAGAAGAAGAGAAAGAAGAATAAAGGCACATTCACATATAAGTTTCTAGTTTTTAATGTTTCTGACACAGCAGGTGCCAAAGAAATGACATTAGATGATTATTTATTCTTATGACAGTTTAGTGTTAAGTGGACAGTTGTGTTGTTTAATCAGAATGATATCTCTGAAATTAGCTTAGGCACTAAGAGTAACCAGGGCAGGGGTTAGGATATTATATCAGCAGTATGTATGATAGAAGAACAAGTATACTCTATGTCTCAGAGAATGTGAGCAGGTTGTGTGGTGCTCTGGTTCTTGACCAACATTAAGATAAGTGACTGCGCCATCTTGTGTTCACTGAAGAGAAAAACCTTAACACCAAAAAAATTGTTTTTGAACTTACCAAATTTATATATGTGCAGAAATATAATTGAAAAAAAAAAAATTGTTTATCTCTCTCTCTCTCTCTCTCTCTCTCTCTCTTTCACACACACACACACACACACACACACACACACACACACACACACACACACACACACACAGCCATTTGCTCACCCATTCACACCTAGGGGCAATTTAACATTATCAATCAATCTACTTAGACTAGCATTATTTAGATATTACTTCAAACTTGTTGCAAAATATACACTAATAATATTAAAAATTAGATGATTGTTCACTAAGTGGCAATATACAGTATCTCACAAAAGTGAGTACACCCCTCACATTTTTGTAAATATATGGCAACCTGTAGCTCTGGTGAACTCCATGCCCAAGAGGGTTAAGGCAAAGCTGGAAAATAATGGTGGCCACACAAAATATTGACACTTTGGGCCCAATTTGGACATTTCCACTTAGGGGTGTACTCACTTTTGTTGCCAACAGTTTAGACATTAATGGCTGTGTGTTGAGTTATTTTGAGGGGACAGCAAATTTACACTGTTATACAGGCTGTACACTCACTACTTTACATTGGAGCAGAGTGTCGTTTCTTCAATGTTGTCACATGAAAAGATATAATAAAATATTTACAAAACCGTGAGGGGTGTACTCACTTTTGTGAGATACTGTATGTCCATGTGTCCATACAGCCCTAAAACATCAGGCTGTGTGGCTTGGGGTGCAGTCAGAATTCTAATTCATCCCAAAGTGTTGAGTGGGTTTGAGTTCAGGGCTGTGTGCAGGTAACTCATTTTATTCCACACCAAACTTGTAATAAACATCTTCATTGAGCTGGAACATGTTTTTGTAAGAATATAAAAAACATCCTATACAATTGTGCAGCAGTTTGGAGAATGCCCACATACTGGTGTGATGGTTAGGTGTCCACAAATATAGCCATATTGTACATATTCAGGACTTTGTTAGAATTAGTATTGTTGTAATAATGTTGTAATAACTGGTTGTGCATGTCAATAAAGAAACATATGTAAAAATATGTTAATATAAATACTGAACCCTTCTCAATATCACAGTACCTCAGGTTATGGACTCTCCTTTCATACATATGCATACTTGTACCCTTTTTTAAAGGGCTACTGCAATATAAGCAGAACATTCATAAAGCTGCAACAAAATGTTCCCAGTTATATATTTGTTTGAAATCTAATTTGTTCAAAGCCAATATTAAGGTATAACTTGTACTCAATTCACAGACAGATTAAAGTGCACAGTAGAATTGAACATTTTATTAGGTAGAATGTGTGTGTGTGTGTTCAGTGATTGTTTGCAGTCCGAATGGCCCAGGGGAAGAAGCTGTTTGTAAGTCTGGTGGTGTGAGACTTTGTTGACCTGAAGTGCCACCCAGATGGCAACAGGTCAAACAAGTGATGAGCAGGATGTGAGGAGTCTCCTGTGATGGCCTTGATTTTGCTGAGGCAGCAGGACCTGGACATGTCATCCAGGGAGGGCAGAGGGCAGCCGATGATTTTTTGAGCTGTTTTTCACCCTCTGCACAGTTTGTCTGTCCTCATCTGTGCAGCCTGTGTATCACACACCCAGACAGTATGTCAGTGTGCTCTCCACAGAGGTCTATAAGTACTTAGCCCTTGGGTAGCGTGGCCGAGTGGTCTAAGGCGCTGGATTTAGGCTCCAGTCTCTTCGGAGGCGTAGGTTCAAATCCCACCGCTGCCAGCTGAGCCTTTTCAAGGCAGTGGTTGTGGGCTCTGGCACCACATAGGCTTTACAAGGGTTTTGGCTCCTGTGCCTTCTGCAAATGTGCTTAAGAGTTGCCATTAGCTGGCTAGCTGGCTGCCTGGCTGCAAAAAAAAAAACCGAGCACGCTCACACCGTACCAGAGCCCCCAGACCCGGGTGCTGAAATAGCTCCTGGGTTTTGGCAACTGGTGTCAACACCTGCCTTTGAACGGTGCTCCGTTTCACACCTTGCTTTTTCAAACAGCAAGTCCAAACAACCACAGAACGGTACGCAAAACACGGTTTCCGTGTGTGTGAGCCACATCAGTCGTGCCCTTACCATGGTTACGAGCTACCAACAAAACAACAATTCAACCAAGATTGAAAAATCGACATAAGAAGTGGTGGCCAAGAGGTTTGGGCAATGGAGTGCAAGTGCCAGGTGCACTGAGGTGTAAGGTCATGTGGGTGACCTAGGATGCCAAGAGGTTAAGGAAACAGACTGCTAATGCACGTGGGATGGGCTCCAGTTGCTTTGGGAACAGGCTTGTTTAAACGTGTTGGGTTATGGCACTCCTCTACGGAATTGTTGCGGTCTCTGTGGACATTTGGTGGTGGGTGCCACACCTGCACCTGACGAGATGGCTGAGAGGTTAAGGCGATAGACTGCTAATCCTTTGTGCTCTGCACGCGTATGTTTGAATCCCATCCTCATTGCTTGTGTGCTCTTTACCACAACTCTTGCACGCGGAATGCTTCGGAGTGCTAGAGGGGATCGAGAAAAGCTAGCCCTGGGTCTAGGTGTTTCGCAACCGTGGGCTGTATTTCCATGTTGGTTGGACACAGATGCTGTAAGGCTGACGGGTCGCCACTGGAGATCCATGCAGATCAATGCAGTGCACAGTCCTGAAGACAGCGGCCCGGATCGTGCACCTTTATATATCTCATCAAAACCAGATGAACTATCTGATTGGTCTAGATTAACTGAGTGTGTTAAAGATATTAGAGATTGGATGGCCGATAATTTCCTATTATTAAATTCTGACAAAACGGAGATATTACTTATTGGCCCAAAAACTAGTACACAGAAGCTCTCACAATTCAGCTTGCACCTAGAAGGATGCACTGTTACTACTAGCTCAACAGTGAAAGACCTGGGTGTAATATTAGACAGCAACTTATCCTTTGAAAACCATATTTACAATATCACAAAAACAGCCTTCTTCCATCTTAGAAATATTGCCAAGCTTAGGAACATTTTATCTGTATCTGATGCAGAAAAGCTAGTTCATGCATTCATGACCTCCAGACTGGACTATTGTAATGCATTACTAGGTGGTTGTCCTGCATCTTCAATAAACAAGCTACAGTTAGTCCAGAATGCAGCCGCCAGAGTTCTTACCAGATCAAGAAAATATGATCATATAACCCCAATATTATCATCCGTGCACTGGCTACCTGTTAAGTTTAGAATTGACTATAAACTAGCTCTACTCACATACAAGGCTCTAAATGGTTTAGCTCCCACCTATCTATCCAGTCTTCTAACACATTACAATCCACCACGCTCTTTAAGATCACAACATTCTGGACTTCTAGTAGTTCCCAGAATATCAAAGTCCACAAAAGGAGGTAGAGCGTTTTCGTATTTAGCTCCAAAACTCTGGAATAGTCTTCCTGACTGTGTGCGGGGCTCAGACACAGTCTCCCAGTTTAAATGTAGACTAAAGACTTATCTCTTTAGCCAGGCATACATCTAACACCTCCCATAACCTTGCACTCCAGTACATCTGATTAAATGCACATTCAGCTAGTACTGCTAATATTATGAACAGCAGCTACGCTAATGCTGTTCCATTGTTTCCTTTCTTCTACCCATCCCGAGGCATACAGAGACTGTGCCGGCTCCAGTGGCATCCGGAGATGGACCAGCTCCAGCCGGGTTCTGCTTGTGAGGATTGGGATATTCAAGCAGTGCCATGGACAACAACCTCCTTATTGATTCACATAACACTATACACATGCTGTACATCACACAATTGTCACCCAAATGAGGATGGGTTCCCTTTTGAGTCTGGTTCCTCTCAAGGTTCCTTCCTCATACCATCTAAGGGAGTTTTCCTTGCCACAGTTGCCTCAGTCACCTCAGGCTTGCTCACTTGGGATAACATCTAGGACTGTTTGTCTGTTTGTCTGTTCATATGTTTGTTGTTTTCTTATGTGGTTTCTCATGTAAAGCTGCTTTGAGACAATGCTCTTTGTTAAAAGCGCTATACAAATAAAATTGAATTGAATTGAATTTATTGCAACAGACTGGGATGCAAGTTCATATCAGCAAACCTTGTGAACAAGAGCCTAAGCCTTTCAAACCTTTCCTGGGTTTGGATCTTGAATCACGTCTGGTAATGGAAGCATGCGTGGTACAACCATTGCGACCGCCTGCCAGAGTGCCTCTCTTTCCCGACCTGGCAGGCCTCCCTTGACCACAGCCCCACAACCCTCCAAGTGCATGGGTAGCGTCGCCAAAAAAAAACATGGTTATTAATTAATGTAATTAATTAACTGATTAAATATGATTGTTATAGTTAAATCTATTGATAAACTGATGAAAATGAATTACCTGTAACTAGAGTGAGAATCAGTGGTATGTATCTCACTATGTACAGTAAGTTGTATAGTTGATCCATTTCTGAACACAGCTCTGTGAGGATTCTGTATAATAGTGCTGTATGTGCTGAACTTTACACGTCTCTAGAAGGACACACCCAGGAAGTGATGCTGTTTTAGTGTTATTTTGTACAGATCACTTCACACAGTGTCAGTGACAGAAATCTAGAGTCATTATGGCTGGTGTTGTATTTCAAGATTCATCATCTATACAATACTATAAGCCTTTATCTGTTTGTGTGGTTTTTAAATTATTTGTACATTTATAAATAATTATGATAATTTGCTGTGGAAAATCATAGGAAACTGATCCAGATTTAAACAAAATCTCTCATAAGTAAATTTGCTGTGTCTATAACCAAAAGGTAATTAAATTCAGTTCAATTCAATTCAGTTCACTTCACTTTTATTTGTACATCACTTTTAACAATGGACATTGTCTCAAAGCAGCTTTACAGAAATACAGAAATTCAGAATAGAAATTACAAAGTTGAAAATTAACTTTACCCCTAATGAGCAACTCTGAGGCAACAGCGGCAAGAAAAAACTCTGTGAGACGATATGAGGAAGACTCAAATGTGAACCCATCCTCATCTGGGTGATACCAGAGAGTGTGATTATGAATAAATTACCTTCTAATTGTATATTATCAAACATTAAAAGCAGCAGAGGAGATGATCAGATCCACTTGTTTAGTTTTATCATCAACTTTAGCAGACAGACGTGGTGGCATAGGGATTTACCTCCACATGGAGTGATGAAAAAAAGGAACTCAGGTTTAGATTTTGGATGTTGTTTGTACCGTTGTAGGCTGTTTACTGAACCAGTGTCTTTGTTGCTGAAGGACAGAGTAACATCATCACCTTCATCTACAACTTGACACATGAATATAACAGTGAACATGATGAATGGTGTTAGTAAAATGACAATATTCTGAGGTCTTTCTGTACTCTATTATATTAATATTTCAGAGGTTCATGTCTCCACAAAGCGTGACATTCTCCATCCCGCTCCCTGTATTCCAGAGATAGGCTCCAGGTTCGAGCTTTAATTTTCAGAGGTAATTACAGTGGGATTTGAACCTCCTTGGACCTCTGGAGAAACAAGCTTCCAAGCGAGAACCAAGCCGGCAGTGCAAGTTTCCATTAGTTTTGTCCCACCCACTCTATTCCATGTAAAACCAGGATTTGAACCCGGGACCTCTCGCCCCCGAAGCAAGAATCATACCCCTAGACCAACGAGCCAGGTCATCCTGGACAGCTTGCTGTGTGCCAATGGAGGTTCACTGTACTCTGTAACTCTCTGTGACCTTCCAGTTCATATGGACTGGGGTCCGAGTAAAAGGAACTCGGTTACACAAAGTCAAGTTAACAATAAAGCGAGGGCTCCTGTGGGATTTGAACCTTTTTGGAATGCAGACGCTAAGTGTGAACCAAGCAAGCAGCTCTTGCCATTGGGCCAAATATATCATTAATCTCGGTGGACATGAAGATCAAAATCAATTCTTGTAGAACAAGCTTGCTTTAGTATCAGGTGGAGGTTTCAGTATAGGTCAAGTTTACAGGATTGTAGCTTCTTTGCTGGAAACTGTACTGTTGCTCCAGTATAGCTTGGTGAATATTATGAGGCTTCAAGTAGTTTCTGTGATATTTGCAGTAAGTTTAAAAATGATTCCAGTTGGTAATAAAATTGAATTAGCTGGTTGCTAAAGAAACTCAGGTGGCTGGTGGGGTATGGTTTGGTAGCTGTTACAAGGTCTCATCTGTTCGATAGGGTGACACTAGGAAGCTGTAATGGAGTCCCATGTGGTTGCTATGGATTTTAAAAAAATATTTTAGTATGATTTATGTCATTTACAGGGTTGTTACTGTAGTCTTAGATTTCTGTTCTTGGTGAACAGGAATGAAACCCCATGTGGTCTTTAGCTGTTGTAGCTCATCTACCTCAAGAATTGATTATGGAGCACTATTTGAGTAGAGCTTATTTATTTCCTGATTGTGTGATGGAAACTGTGTTTTTATTTTCCACAATTCATATTCTTAGTTATACATACTTTCAGGTATCCTGTAATTCTCAAAAATATATTAAAGACCCTGCAAAGACACACATGATGAACACATTAAATCTCATGCTCAGTAAAACAAACAAACAAACAAGCAAACAAACAAACAAATAAATTAAAAAAAAAAAAAAAAGTCAAATCAGCTGCTTGTCAAAAAAGTTTACAATATCCACATTTTCCAGCATGTGATCTTTACACTGTCATTAAGTAAATAAACCATCAAACCTGCCACTATTGTTTATGAGAACTGCACTTAATACTGCAGAGGGAGTGAACATGTGGCTTCTTCAAACACACACCTAACTTTTCTATCTGTATTTGGATTCACTTAGAATGTTTTGTCTATTCAATTCAAATAAAGTATTCATATATGGTTATATACATACATTTCTATTGGATCAATAATCAGAATGCTGATGTTATGCATAGCTTCCAGTCTTTTCTTCTTATTGTGATTCTTTAACTCTTTCATGTTTGAGGTCTCTGTAGGTTTTTGGACAGTGAAGTTGACTTTCCTGTCACTGTGGGCTGCAAGGCGCAGTAGTACAGTGCAGAGTCTGATACTGAAGCAGGCGAGATCTCCAAATCCACACGCTTCAGACTCTTATGAACTTTAGCAGACAAATGAGGATGAGGAGTATCACCTGTCTGATTCCCTCCCGATTCCGTCAACAGAACGAGGAATTCTGGTGCTGCATTGGAATATTGTCGATACCACTGTAGATTGTTCATAGAAACAGTGTATTTATAATCACAGGAGAGTGTAACTGCTTGCTCCTCTTTACCATAGACAGCAGAAGATGTTGGAGTAATGCTGTCCTGTGTGCTCTCACCTGAAGAGGACATTTATTTCAGAATATTATCATTTTATATTATACAGTATACATACAGTACATGCTTACAATCTAAAACACTCACACATGGAAACATTTCTTTACTAGTTATAAAACATTTAAACATGATATATGGGGATATATAAAATATAAGCTTACCTATGAACATGGTAAAAAACAGAAACATACAGAAAACCATCATGTTTTAATTTCCTCTGTTCTTCTGAAAGTTTCCTTTTTATGTTACAGTAAATGTCAAGTTTCCTTCTACTCTGTCTTCAGTGAAGCATCTAAGCATTTCTTGTGTACAAAGCCTCAACTGTAGCTTCCCTCTGTTTTAACCAATCAGAGTGCAGGATTTGCCGCATTATGTAAAATACACACACATGTTCTAAAAGAATTTAATGGTTAAAAGATTTGTATATTTATTTACTACACTTCCTATTTCTATAAAGTAAACATTAGGATACTTAAGGATATTTAAGCCCGATTTGCAAATTAACGAGCTCGCCGTCAGATCGGGCTGTGATTGTGGGAAAATCAGCAGGTGATCAGCGCTCGGCAATCTTTATGTGTGAACTACTCAACAACGCATCAAAGAGGCTCACTGACGCGTCGCTGACAAAATCCAGCTATCTGGCATGTTAAATATCTGGGATGGTCAGCTGACTCGACATCACGTGGTGTCAGTTGTAGCTACGACCTCCAGCCAATGAGAGGAGCAAGTCAACAGGTTGAGGTCACCGGAAGAAAAGCAGCAGAGTTGTTGTCAGATCATGTGGTGTGCGACCCCCTCTTGTGGATCATTTACGAAGCGTCGCGTAGTGTGAACACCACAAGGACAAAAAGACATACAGTGAAGTCATGTAGTCTGAACAGCAAAGCGATCTGCCGACGGTTAAAGTCTTGTAGTGTGAACTAGCCTTAACATGCCAGATATCTGGATTTTGTCTGCGAGGTGTCACCGACACGTCAGTGAGCCTCTTTGATGCGTCGTTGAATAGTTCACATATAAAGATTGCAGAGAGCTGATCACCCGCTGATTTTCCCACGATCACAGACCGATCTGTCGGCGAGCTCGTTAATTTGCAAATCGTGCTTAAATCGGGCTTAAAATCCTGTAATGTGAACTAGGCTTTACACGTCTCTAGAAGGACACACCCAGGAAGTGATGTTGTTGGAGCATAATTTTACACAGATCATCACTTCACAGTATCAGTGACAGTGAACTGAGTCACTAATACAACACAGAACTATTCCACTGTTGCTGATCAACTTTTTGTGTGATTTTGTTTGGATTTTTTGGATGTTTTGTTTTCCTTTTTCTCTCTTTTTGACCTTTTGTCTATTTGTGCACCTTAGTTTATTAGGTATTCCTCCTTTCTTTTTTTACTATAAAAATTAGCTGAATGGTTCTTTTTTTTTAACCATAAACATTAGCTGAATGGAAGTATTCTTTCTATACTCTAATATGTTTAATTTCATAAAGATTCCTGAACGCAGCTTCTTAGACCACTCGGCCATCTGGTTGAAGTCTCTTCTGGAGGTGTGGGTTTGAATGCCATTCCTGACATTGGTTTCTTTCTTTTGTGTTGTGATCCTGTACAGAAGTCTGTCGTTGTATATTAAGAGATACTTTGACAGTGGTTAAGGGTTGCTGATTTGTTGAATGGCAGAATGGGGTTTAAGCTACATGGTCAACTAAACAGGGCCGTTAAAGTAATATACGTTCTCTCATTGAAAAAAAAAAATGCTTATTTAGCAATTTTTTATAGTCAGATGTAAGTGTCAGGACATAAAGTGTCATTTCAATATAAAACAACACAAACACATACACCATAAAAAAGAAACAACCTAATTTATTTGGATATTCCGCCCAACCACTATTATGTATGCAAATATATTCAGGTCACATGACTGTAAAAGCATGTGTCTGAACATGACGGACATTTCCCAAGAAAGCACAAACACTGTGAGTAAAAGTTTAATACTCACTTAGATAGTTGAAAACATCAAATCAGTAAACAAACAAAGCTAGTAGCTCAATGCACAAGCTTTATTATTTTAAACTGTATTTATTGCATTCAGGCTCATAAACAATATACACCAGAGTGTGCGTTGAATAGCAGTTACTCTGATTTGTAATAAATTAGCCTGCTTTCAGCTTTCAGAAAATGAAAATATTATGCAGTGTCATGTGAGTATAAATTGGGAGTGAGCAGAACTGCAATTTGCATTTCCATTCCTTCCACCTTTCTAATTTCTGTAGGTAATTTCTGTACCTATGTGTGTTCTACTTTGGTTGTAGTAGGTCTGATAAGCAGCTGCACACCTCTTTTTCACTGAATCTGTGACTTTTTTCTTACGTTTAATATGAGAATTCATAATAATATGAGAATCCATCGTTGTTGTTATATGCTAATCAGGACACACGGAAGTTTCACGTGACATTCTGCACTCCTCCTGTCTCATTAGCATATTTAAAAAAATTTATAAATTCAGTTTTATTTTGTTGTACAATAACAGTTCAGGGGATTTGATGTTATTGATGTTATTATGCTTTATTTCTCCTTTGTGCAGGTCTATTTTGAGAAGTTATCTTACTTTAAACCATTTAAAATTTTTAAGAGATAATTCTGTCTTTGCTTCACACTTTCTTTTTTTTTTCTTTTCCACACTTTTCTAATTTAATTACAAATTGCTAGGAGTGAATGAGGAAATGTGTGTGTGCATGATGTACTGAAAAGTCTGGAATCCCATCAAGAAATGTCTAAAAATGTCTCAATATCTCAAAATAATACATTTATTAATAATAAATTTACTAGTAATAAGAGTCCTCCAACATACATATGTATTTTTTTTTAATTCACTAGTAGAACTGTATTCAATATAACAAAACTGTGTCAAGGTACTTGTACAGTGCAGCTGGATTTCCTGTCACTGTGGGCGCCAGAGCACAGTAGTATAAAGCAGAGTCTGATACAGCAGCAGAGGAGATGATCAGATCCACTTGTTCATCACCATGAACTTTAGGAGACATTCTTGGGGGGATGTTTTGACTTGGATCTCCATTTGTAGAAATATAAAGCAGGAACTCAGGTTTAGATTTTGGATATTGCCTGTACCACTGCAGGTAGTTGATTCCTGAAACACTGAATTTGTATTTGCAGGACAGAGTAACATCATCACCTTCATCTACAGCTTTATAATTGAAAAGTGGCTCTATTGAATCTGCCATGGAGTCACCTGTCATAGAGAAGAGAACATAATGTATTTAAACTTTATACAATCAAGCCAGAATTACTTACATAACGCTTTCTAACACTATACAATTAAGACTATCTAATCTAGTTAAAATTTCTGAATATACAAAAATCAACGTTAACTCACCTAGTGAAAGCCACAGACACATGAATATAACAGTGAACATGATGGATGAGCTTATAAATGAAAATATTCTGAGCTCTTTCTGTAGTCTAATATGTTAACATCATAAAGCTTCATGAAGCTCCACCCCACAGCATCACATGACAGTGTCACTAATGTTACTGACAGATTGTTGATTTATACTGAAGCTTTTTACATTCAGCCTCACATGAGCAACTGAGCAGATAGTAAACAGACACAAACTGAAAGTACGAAAAATACATAAATAAAATAAATAAACTAATAAATTTGGGAGTGTGCATTGTGGGAAGTGGAGTCTGGTAGGAGATAGTAGGATTACAAACAATTTGGGGAGTATTTCAGTGTGGAGAGGAAGAAAACAGCCTTTTTTCTTTCTCTTGTCTATTCATTATCTATTTTTTAAATTAGTGTCATCAGAATTGTTGGTTTTTAATATCATTATTTTGTCATTTAAACATGAAACTGTGTACAAATAAAGGGTGTAGTATATAATTATCTCATGACAAACATCACATTGCAAGTCAAAATGTACAGAGGTGCTTTTATTTATTGCAGCTATAACGTGCTTGTCTCTGCTGGAGTAAAAAATATATATTATAGATCATGCCTTTTTACAGAATTTGCATGTATAGGCCTACTGCAATTTCAGTTTCCTTTCTTGATTAAAGCAAACTGCATGCAAGGCTTGATGATGTGTTGAAAACAATCAGAGATTATTAAAACATTCTGATCTAGACTGATCGGTTCTAGACTGCATTAAAATCACAAATCATTTACAGTCTGTTTTAAGCAATGCATTCTATATAAAAGTTCTATCTATGTAAGGCTGAAAAATACCTTTATTATTATTATTATTATTATTATTATTATTATTATTATTATTATTATTATTATTATTATTATTATTATGTAAAGTAGTATTCATAATTAAAGATGTCAGCATCAGAATCCTAGTACTTGTCCAACAATAAGATAACAGACTGTGCCATCTTGTGGTGAGAGGAAAGTGACTTTAACACACCAAGGTCTTTTCTGATTAAATTTATTCATTTATTCATTTTTTGCACAGATAAAAGCCTGCTCAGAATAAGAAACCTTTTTTTTTTTTTAAATTATGGCATCCCACTCACTGTGTGTGTGGAGTTTGCATGTTTTCCCAGTCCTTGGTGGGTTTCCTCTGGATGCTCCGGTTTCCTCCCACAGTCCAAAGACATGCTTCTAGGCTGATTGGAGTCCCTAAATTGGCTGTAGTGTGTAAATGAGTGTGTGTGTGCCCTGCGATGGGTTGGCACTCTATCCAGGGTGCCTGATGATTCCTGAGATGCACAGGCTCCCTGAGAATAGATCGGATAAGCGGTACAGACAATGAAAAAAAAATTATGGAAATAACAATTTGCAGAACTTTATTCAACTCCTGAACCTGTACAGAGCCTCAGCTGCTTCACTGAAGTTCAGAATTGTTCTTAATTGGACCGTCTTAGTACCTTTCTGTTTAACTTTCTGTCTAAAGTAACAGAGAAAGTTCTGGTTTCCTGGCAAAAATAGAATAGTTACAGAATAATTAATTAATTAATTTAATTAAAATGTATTTAATCCTAAATAATCCTTAATCAAACATTATAATAATATAAACTCTTTATAAATCTTTAGAAAGAAAGAAAGAAAGAAAGAAAGAAAGAAAGAAAGAAAGAAAGAAAGAAAGAAAGAGAGACTTCCCCAAATGGGCATGTAGCAAAACTGTGTGAAAGTTTTTGTACAGTGCAGCTGGATTTCCTGTCACTGTGGCAGAGCACAGTAGTATAGAGCAGAGTCTGATACAGCAGCAGAGGAGATGATCAGATCCACTCATTTATCTTTAACATTAGCAGACATTCTTGGGGGAGGTTCGGATTTTGGATCTCCACTTTGGTAAATATAAAGAAGGAACTCAGATTTAGATTTTGGATATTGCCTGTACCACTGCAGGTAGTTGTTTGCTGTAGCACTTGCTTGGTATTTGCAGCACAGAGTAACATCACCACCTTCATCCACACCTTTATGAGTGAAAAGTGTCTCTATGGAATCTGCCATGGAGTCACCTGTCATAGAGAAGAGAGTATATTTTTTCTTAAAATAATAAGGAATAATAAGGTGTTAAACAAATTATACTCACAATTTGTTACTTTTTAAAAACACGTGTTCATCCTTAATTTATAATGTAGTATTTTGGCAATAATAAAAATGTTTACTCACCCAGTGAAAGCCACAGACACATGAATATAACAGTGAACATGATGAATGATCTTAGCTGAAGGAAACTGTTCTTTCTGTACACTGATATGTTAACATCATCAGGATTCATGAAGCTCCACCCCACAGCATCACATGACAGTGTCACTAATGTTACTGAAAGATTCTTGATTCTTACTGAAGCATTCTGGCTTTACATTCAGCCTCACATGGGGAACATGTCCTAAATCTATTTTAAACAAACAGGAAAAGCAAAACTAAAAGCAGGAACTGATAATAAAAGGTAATAATCACTATAATAAAGTTTAATTATGTTATTATTTAAATAATTATTATACAAACATTAAATCACAATTTAAATTAAATCAATTTAAAAAGGTTCTGTTGTTGCATTTGGTGCCATCTGTGACACATTCCGTCTTATAGTCTGTATGATTCTTGATAACTGTACTGTCAGAGAGTCAAACCTTTCCTTAATGCGAAAAATCTTCTGCTTTTATATCATAATTGTCTGTTTTGCTTTGTTTTGCTTGTCAAGAGCAATCTGCATTGTGGGTGCTCCTTTTAAAAGAGATATCAAAGATATGTAAATTGGCTGCAAGCAAAATGACAATGGATCAAAATTGAATTGGGACAATTTCAGGGTAAATAATTAAGAAATCTAAAAATCCATGGTGTAAAAAAACAATTTTAAATAATTAGTTATCTTTTCATGTTTCTGAATGTAGAAAATGGTGACAAGCAAGCCTGCATCTTCATTGTTTTGCTATTCTACAATGGTTTAAAAAATAATAATAACACACCCACAACTTATAATACAGCATATGAGTAGTATCATGGATACCTGGGATATTTCCTTGCTAGATCACCAGAGGGCAGCACTGCACATTAGAGTTGAACTCTATTTTGGTTGTATGTTTATTTCCCTTGTTCAGTTGGTTCACCTGTTTGGTGGTAAGTGAGTAGTGACAGAGGAATTTGCTACCCGAGTTAAGCTCCTTTGTTGTACCTTGTAATTAAGCTTTTGTTTGACGCACATTTGTTTGCCTAGTCTAGCCTAGCCTAGCCTCACTTAGCATAGCCTGGCATAGCCTAGCCTACCTATTTCCTAATCAGGTTTTGGTTTGCTTTATTTTACTGCAATTTCTGCTTCTATGTAGTAGTTTATTCAGCAGTATAAAAGACAAATAAAATGTTATGAAAATAAAATGTTTTTGATGAATCCTTCATTATAAGAACAGGAATTGTGGGATCTTTTGATTCTGTTCGCCAAAAAGATTCGCTCAGTTTCATTTACTGATGTTCTCAGTGACCCTTTCAGTAAGTTACATCATTACACCAGACAAATGGCAAGTTTTTCAAGAGACAAATAGAATTATTTAAATCAGCGTCTCTAATTTTAAGAGAAGGTCTGTTTAATTTCTTTCCAAGATCAGTGATAGATTGGTGATCAAGTGGCATGGAAAGAAATAAACATTTTTGCTTAAGTGAATGAATAGTTTTCAATAATTTTTAAATATAGTCATACAGTAATCCCCCGTTTATCACAGGGGTTACGTTCCAAAACCACCTGCGATAAACGGAAACCCCACCCCCAAATGTTTTTTTTTTCATTGGTTAAGCCGCAAATTACCTCCCACACTCTTTAAACACACACAGAAAACATTTGCAAGCATTTTCAATTTGCAAGAATTTGGGGTAAATTCATGGAAATATCACATTTATAGTGAGTTCTGTATGTGTGCATGTTCCTTGCCAGAAGCCTTAGAAGATGCAGAACAAAAAAACAAAACAAAAAGCGTACACAGAACAAAACGAAACACTCGGGACAGTGACGTGCCCAACAAATTATGCTTTCCTTTCCCCAACTGCACGTATAACCAGCAGCCAATCACAACAGTGATTAAATGAATGGGGCATTCCAATTGGCCAGACTCGTTACTCCAGACGTACTGTATTTTGATTTTCAGCATCCCTGCACCGCGCTTTCCTAAACATCACTACGTGTTTTTATTAACATTTTACTTCATTTTCAATGAATGTTTATATTTTGTAAATAATAATTATATTTTTATGAATAAATTACCTTATTTCAACATAAAAACAATTCACTACAAGGTTCGCAGATACCGCGATATACCGGGTTATGTTCCAAATAAAAATCTGCGATATACCGGGACCGCGATAAATGAACCGCAATATAGTGGGGGATTACTGTATGTCATTTTTACACCTCTGTGTTTAGATGATTGTCTTAGTGCTCCACACTTTTCAAACACACTTTTCTGCCCTCTCTCTTCTTGTTGAAAGGGTGACAAACTGAACAAACAACATCAGCGAGTCAACAAATCCTTGTTCATTCTCCTAGTTCAGCCATTTCATTCACAAACAACATGAAGCAGTTCGGTCAGAATCAATAGTTCCTCAAAGTAAGAGGCATGTTCATTCAGTACGTCTGACCCGGGGCATAGCTAGGGCTATTTTAATCTAGCCCCGAATGTTTTATCCCGAATTTTGCCACTGGAGTGTAGCTGAGTGGAGTTGAGCACTGTTGTCGTTTTCTGTAAGTGATTTTGACTGACATCTCTCTCCACACACAGACACACACACACACACTGTGTTTTCGACTTGATGCGGCGCTGCGCAGACCAATTGATGTATGACGCCAAAATACCGTGAGAGTGTGCGCTCGAATATGCTCTAGAACCGCTCTTGTGATACTTTAATGTCATACAACACCTATCGGTCTTTACAGCGCCGCTTTAAGTCGAACAGACCTATACACACTCACACACCACGTGACTAAAATACACACTTACACGCACTCACACACCACGTGACTAAAATACACACCTGTACACACTCACACACCACATGAATAAAATATCTTACAGCCCTTGAGCATGACAGCAATTAAAAAAAATGTCTAACTTTTAATTTTTAATGTTAACACAGTTGATAAAAGTCGGCTAACAAATGTATGTTGTGTCAAAAAGGAGGCCCACTGTCTTTGATTCTGAAAACCCCTGACATATAGGACCCTTTTGAATATTATTCCATACCAAAGACATATAAAATCCTTAAATTAAATAAGCCTAAAGATACACCTAAATTAAATATAAACTGCTAAAGCACCAATACATTACAGTCTGAACATCATGACTTTCTATTATTCAAGTATTTAAGTTAAAATACATAAATGGCTTAGGCGAACAATGGTCCAGAACAGACTCAATCAAAGGAATTCTCAGCACTATAAATACTAGTATAGTAATTGCCTGTTTTGCACAAGTCATGAAGTAGAAAAGATACAAGCAGCAAGACAGATGAGAGAATGAGAGATGAGAGAACAAGAAAAGAAGAGAAGAGAAGAGAAGAGAAGAGAAGAGAAGAGAAGAGAAGAGAAGAGAAGAGAAGAGAAGAGAAGCTTTAAAAAAAAAAGAAGAAGAATACATACAGTAGTGCCAGCATCAATGAGGAATGAAATAAGAGGTGCAAGTAAAATAGATTATTGTAAAATAATAATAATAATAATAATAATAATAATAATAAAGGATCTACACGGCACTGCTTCACACACAAGCTGTAAAAGAGATAATATTGCACGGTATACCTGTGTGAGAGAGAAAATGTAATGTAAAAATGTTTAATAAACTCCTTTTTAGTAGCAAGACTCTGAAATAATGGGAGGAGTCAGGAAAAAGTCAGGACTGAATGAAATTTTTAAAGTTGCATACTATTTGTGTAAATTTGTTTTTATTATTAAACAATATTACATAAAAATCCTTTAAAAATGTGTTATTCTTGCTTACCCTCTCTCCCTAATTAGCCCCTGATGTTTACAAATCCTAAAAACACCCCTGCGTCTGACCAATGATATGATCATTCACAGTCCACATTCTGCTTTTTAATCCTGAATAAGACTGTTGTAGTTTATATTATATATAAGTAAGTATTAGTGCATGATTAATTTTGTGGTGTTGTTATCATTATAAATCTCTATAAATTATTATAGAATTTGTGTATAAGTGATAAGTAGTTTTCTTTGTCATCTTAACCTCTGGCTTGCTCATTGGAGACAAATATAAATTTAAATTCTGGATTTTTATATTCCTGTGAAGCCGCATTGAGACAATGTCTATTGTTAAAACACTATACAAATAAAACTGAATGGAATTGAATTAATATTGTAATTCTGTACTTCTTTCAGCTGCATTCGTTAGCAGAAATGTTTGTGTCTGTGGTTAACTGATAACAGGTTGATAAAGGGAGTGTCTGTTGTGGTTTTAGAGTCTTCATATGTGCCATTGTTATGTTTTTGTAAAGCCAACTAACTCTGTATCACTTTGTTGCTCTAAGAGCACAATGATAGAGTGCAGAATCTGAGAGCTTTAGACCTCTGATAGTAAGTTCAGTAGAGTCTGAGGATGCTTCTGCCTCTAATCGATGATCATCAGGACTGCTCCCAGCACCTGCTCTTGACCTTGCGCCTTTAAACAGTAAAAACTGTGGTGCCCTTTTAGGATATTGTTTGTACTAGTAAAGATAAATGTAACTGCTACCTGTCTCATATGAACATTTCAGAATAACAGTGTCTCTTTCCTTCCTGAGAATGCTGGTATCTTCATCCTTTGGCCCAATTTTATCCGCAAAACTTCATGTTTTATGGAACATAAAAAGTCTGTTAAATATTTTGCAAGCAAACACAAAAATGTAATAGATTAGTAATTTAATTCTTAAATGTATTGGTAATTAATACAATTATGTAATTATGTACTATGTACAGTAAGTTGTATAGTTGATCCATTTCTGAACACAGCTCTGTGAGGATTCTGTATAATAGTGCTGTATGTGCTGAACTTTACACGTCTCCAGAAGGACACACCCAGGAAGTGATGCTGTTGGAGCATAATTTTACACAGATCATCACTTCACAGTATCAGTGACAGTGAACTGAGTCACTAATACAACACAGAACTATTCCTCTGTTGCTGATCAACCCACTTCATCTGACTTCACCTCTTAAACATATCTTTTGGAGTTAGAGGTCAAAGCCGTGTCAAAGGACTCTAACACCAACAGCCTCAATAACTAACAATACTTCAATACTTTTTGGGACCTTTCTTTCTGGAAGCTTCTGGGTAAATGCTTGCATACGCTATATGAAAGTCAACTCTGCTGTGTGTGTATGTTGATAAATGGCCAGAATCACCCAGCTACAAAGTTCACAGAGGGGCATTTTGTAAACAGCTAGAAAGAGAAAAAACATCAGCGTCTCAGCAAGCAACATTAGGAGAAAGAATTTCTTTGTTTGGAAAGAAACAGATGGGAGAGGTACATTTGATTAGCATTATGAGAATACAAAATATTATGACATACAAGTACTGCATATAGAATGAGAGAGAGTGTTAGTAGGAAGACAGAAGAAATAATTTCATAAACATAACATTAATCTAGTAAGTTTGCACTGCGACATGGTCCTTGCAAGCTCCCTGATGTGATTAGAGCAAGCATGCAGTAAAAGTTTCAGAATTAAAGTTTTGCTGCTGTTTATTTCAGACAGTGTTACATGGTTGCCTGTTATAGAATTTTAGCATAGCACAGCATAAGAAAATAAATGTTATTATTTACAACTGTAATGTTAGCAGAAGTGACTGAACAAGCATTTTAACTAAATGCTAGTGACCTAACATGGCAAGCTAATATTAGGGATCATCTTAAAGGTTAAATTTAGCTTCCTCTCCATTTTATTAACTGTGGAAGAGTCCAGTATTACTGACTGTAATAATGTTATAGATAATTATAGTGGAAATGTGTTCCTGTAGCCAAGCTGGTAGATGAAAGAGCTAGCAATGCCAGTAGTTATGGGTTTGAAAGTTAAACCCATTCAGATTGAGGTAGCTGGAGCTAATGTAAATTCAACTGCTTGTGAGTATTGACACTTAATTTATAAATATGTTCATGATTTCTTAACTATAAACAGCATGACAGTAGTTACAGGGTCATTTACATGATTCTGTCTCTGAAATCCAGCCTTGTCCAGTCCAGTGGAGTGTGCATCTGAGCAGGGAAATGTTCACATCCAGTGAGAATTCATCACATTAAACCAGCCATCTTTTCATTTAAGATTCAAGCATTAAATCTAAGCGCATTCTTTGTGTGTTTTTCAGACTCTCTACATGCAAAACATAAGAACGCTAGAGGTCCAAAATCCAGTGATGGATCCCGGCCCAGTGTTCGAAGTTTCCAATACAGACTTGCTTTCTTTTACAGGTTCTGCAGATGCAGGTTCTCAAAGGGTAACATACTGTGTATATTCCCAATACCCACAGCAATTAAGTGCTGAAGTATTTCAATATCAAAATCATACTGGGCAATCAAACTAGGGGACATTCTTGTTATTCAAGACTCAAGACCAAAGTAAACCTGCAATGAAACATATGTTGAACACATCAAATCTCAAGCAAAATAAACAAAGAAATAACTGCTCATCAGAATTAATATTCAATATCATTATTCCTGGAATGGTGTAACACTTTGTGGTATTCTGGCATGTGAACTTTACGCTGTCATTTACTAAGCTACCTAAAGTCAGTCGGCTAAAAGCTGCTACCATTTCCATTTCAACCAGAACTTGTGATTTATCTAAATATTTTGGCTGAATATCTTTCTGGCAGCTCGAAGGGTTTAGAGCAGAGAAGACTTTTCTGTTCAACACGGCCTTGTGTTTTAATGAGCTTGCTAACTTGTGCTGTCAGCTCTTGACTGATCACAAATAACATGTAACACCAACACTAACAGACAGAAGGAGCACACAGCTGCCAGAGAAAGCTAACTGGCTAATATCAGTGCTGGATTAAGTGCTATTTTATAAGCTGCTAAATAACAAAGGGTGAAGTGTTCAGTACAGTAGTGTTACATTAAAAATCAGCATCTTAAATTATTTAAATATATATTGTTATTGAACTTTGTGTTAATTTTTTATTACATCAGGGGAATAACAGAATAACAGCATGAAATTATTTTTGATTAAAGATTAACATTTATTTAAAAGGATTTCTTATCTGGTTGTTGGTTACCAGCATATGTAAGAGGACCATTGCTGATATCCAAAGCAAATCAACATCAATGTCTGAAAACAATGAAAAAAAACTACAACAGGTTACTATGTAACCCGGTTCACTGAGAAGGGAATGAGACGCTGTGTCATAACTGATGCTATGGGAACACTTTGTCAAGGAAGTGTATCTGAAGCGCCAGCATGTCCATATAAGGGCATCTACGTCACATTCATTCAGCTTGCCTTTGTCTGAATGAAGCACTAAAGGATGCTCAGGGTGTGGCTAGCAATGCAGCATCTCGTTCCCTTCTCAGGGAACTGGGTTACATACGTAAACTGTTGTAGTTCCCTTCTCGAGGGAACTCAACACTGCGTCATGACTGATGCTATGGGAATGTCAATACCCATGCCGCCACACACCAATCGATGTCTGTCCCAGGGGCTGTGAGAGAGCATGAGCAGACCAGGAACAGGACACCTTGGAGACACAGTGGCTCCAGGGAAACATCCATGTACTTTGTAAAAGTGCGCTAGCCGAATAGCATCCAGTGCTAACATTTTGGAAGCCACCCGAGCAGGAGATCTGATGGAATCCAAAATCACCCCCAAGAAGGTGGTTCTCTGAGAAGTAGAAAGTACAAACATCTCTGGGTTCAGCTCACAGGCTAAAAATTGGACGCAGCCTCCCCTCTCTCTTGGAACATCTCTAAAAGCCCGAGTCTTGATCTGGAAGGGGAACATTTTCTCAGAAGAGAGAGAAGTTCCTCTTGGAGGAACTTAGTTTGGTGTGTGCAGACGGTTGTGGGCAACACTGCCTGAAATGGAAGAGGACGGGTGGCGAACTGGATCCTGTACCCTGGTTGTATAGGTGCACCGAATATGAGTTCTTCCAGGACCTCGAAACCTCAGCATGGAGGTCTGGAAAAAAAAAATGGTGAGGAAGCGGTCGTCAAGCTTAGAACGGACGACGCTAGCTTCCTGCACTGGCCAGTTTAAATTTAAATTTAAATTCTTATTCCTCTGTCATGTTTCCTATCCAAAACAATGAATTGGCGTGTGTGCACACAGAGCTTCAGACAAACTTTCTTTCTCCTAATGTTGCTTGCTGGAGACGCTGATGTTTTTTCTCTTTCTAGCTGTTTACAAACTGTATCTTACCACATCTAGCTCCACCCACTTTTACTTAGTCATACTCATGTCAGCTCTGGTAGTATATGTGCTAAATCCATTGTTTAAATTAACTGACTGAAACAAGTAATGAATGTTCATAAAATATTTTGTCATGTTTATATATGTTTAAGTCGGCTGAATATTGATAGATTTATATAACGGTATTCAACCATATTGTCACGTCCGGATGCCCCCGCCCCATGTGAACAATAGGAAGGGCATGGCACAAAACACACAAAGAAGCAGGCTTCCAAAATTCACCTGCCAGCACCCTATCCAGGCCTGGCAGGGAACTGTCCAGCTGTTCCTGACATATATATTCAAATTATTTTCAATTATTCTGTAGTGCTACATGCTACACATTCTAGTTAATGCTGTCTGTGTCTAAAGATAGACTGCAGTATCTACCCTGAGAATGAGCCTCCCTAACACACCTAAATAAAATGTTTCACTGTGCTGGAGTAAACAAATACTTGACAAAATGAGTCCTATTTGTCTCAGAAGGAATGAACACCATCTAAATTTGACAAAAGTCTTGCAATGTTCACAAACTCGGTCAACATTAACTGATTAAAAGTGATTAATCTCTTTTCACTGCTAATGCTAGAGTCAACTAGCACTGGTTCCAGTAGCCAACATAAAAAAAGGCTTACACAAATAGTAACAGTGTGCAAGGCTTCATGATGTGTGTTAGTGTCCATGTGCTTGATTCTCAGCACTTTTTCCACTCCTGTGATATGGTGTGTTTCCTCCTTGTGCCTAGTGTGTCCATGATAGATTCTGGAGCCACCGTGACCCTGATCAGGATAAAGTCTTTACTGAAGAAATGCAGCATAACTAACCAGGTTATAGACATCTTTAGGCAGACTGACTGTATTTACTGCTAGATTTGTTAATATGGGTCTTTATCAAGCACAATCTTTTTCATAATGTTTGTGTTTTCCAGAGTTTATTAGTCACAGTAATGTCTGATGGATTTTCTCAGCAGCCACACATGTAGTACATATACAACAACATAACTCATGCATTAGTAAATTGCAGTTTTCTTTAATTTGATGGCTGATTTTATCCAAAGTAAAGTATTATTTACACAGAATACAATAGAAACGCACAGCTGAGTATATGAACATGATTCATGTGTCTGTTCTGACATTTCTGTGAGTTTCCTCACTAGTTACAGTCAGTGGTTTAAAAACAGTTTCTACCAGATCTTGTGTTTGTCGTTTTTCCCCCTAATCCACATGAAGTCTCTCACCAAAATCTATGTAAGATGCTCAGTCGTTTGCTTCTTGTGGAAAAAAAGAGAATTTTCTTCTATAAATGAAAGTAATACGCAAACAGCTTAGACCTAATTTTAAGTGTTACAACCAAGTGAGGTTGTGTTGCATGTTCTGTCTTATGTGTTTAGTCCTTTAGGTTGGTCCCCTCTGTCCCCTCGAGCCTGCGCCTCCTTGCTCCTCCAGAGCTCAGAGATGACATTGTTAATTTATATATATTTTAAAATATATTTTTTCATTTGTTTATATTTATTTTACTAAATTAATAAACTAAATTTTTCTTAATAATTTTGCATTAAAAAGCATAACAATGTATAAATTTCCACAAAATTAGCCGTGAAACACTTTTGCAGTATTTTGCAAGGATTTTGCAGGTTCTGCAAAAAATTTGCAGATGCAAATTAGTTAGGCTCTAATGAAAATTTCGTGGATTAATGAAGTCGCAAATCGTGAGACGCGGATCTGCAACGTGCCTAAAGCTCGACCACCATCATCCCTCGTGCCGAAGAAGTCTCCAGTGTCCTGTCTCAATGACTACCGTCCTGTTGCACTTACACCCATCATCATGAACTGCTGCGAGAGGCTCGTCATGAGACACATTAAGAACCTGCTGCCACCTTCACTCGACCCCATGCAGTTTGGCGTATCATCCAAACCACTCCACAGACAATGCCATCACCACAACCCTCCATCTGGCCCTCATACACCTGGACAATAATGACACTTAATAATTGACCTACGAATGCTGTTCATTGACTTCAGTTCAGCATTCAACACGATCATTCCTCAGCGCCTGATCGAGAAGCTGAGTCTGCTGGGCATCAACGCCTCCCTCTGCAATTGGATGCTGGATTTCCTGACTGGGAGACCTCAGTCAGTCCGGGATCAGGAACAGCACCTCCAGCCCCACCACACTAAACACTGGAGCTCCTCAGGGCTGTGTGCTCAGTCCACTGCTGTTCACTCTGCTGACTCATGACCGTGCAGCAATGCACAGCTCCAACCACATCATCAAGTTCGCCGATGACACGACCGTGGTGGGTCTCATCAGCAAGAACGACGAGTCAGCATATAGAGAGGAGGTGCAACAACTAGCAGCCTGGTGTAAAGTTAATAACCTGTCTCTGAACGTCGATAAGACTAAAGAGATGGTTGTTGACTTGAGGAGAACAAAGACTGACCATTCTCCACTGAACATCGATGGGTCCATCGTGGAGATCGTCAAGAGCACCAAATTCCTTGGTGTTCACCTGGCGGAGGACCTCACCTGGTCACGCAACACCAGCTCCATCACCAGAAAGGTCCAGCAGCGTCTCTACTTCCTGCGAAGGCTGAAGAAGGCTCATCTTCCACCTCCCATCCTGACCACCTTCTACAGAGGGACTATCGAGAGCATCCTGAGCAGCTGCATCACTGCCTGGTATGGGAATTGCACCGTCTCGGATCGCAAGACCCTTCAGTGAGGGTAGTGAGGACAGCTGAGAAGATCATCGGAGTCTCTCTTCCCTCTATTACATTTACTCCACACGCTGCATCCGCAAAGCTAACAGTATTGTGGATAATCCCACACACCCCTCACACACACTCTTCACCCTTCTGCCATCCAGAAAGAGGTACCGAAGCATTCGGACCTGCACAACCAGACTGTTAAACAGTTTCTTCCCTCAGGCAATCAGGTATCTCAACTGAGCTGAACTGATCACACACACACACACACATCCAAGATCTGATCTCAACAGGAGAACTGAATTGTGCTGGACACGTACTCACACACACATACATAACACACATGCACAAAAGCTGAGAACTGTGTTCCAAGAAGAACTGAACTGTGCTGGACACAGACACACACACACAAACACTAAATTGTCCTGTTTGCACACACGTCACTTTACATTTCACTTTACATTTTTTTATATTAATCCTGTTTACATGTGTCACTTTAATATTTGCATTCACTGTATACACTGTTCTTTGCACAAAATGTCAATTTCTTATTTGCACTCACTGTATACACTGCTATCCACACAAAAGTCGGTCTATATGTTGTTTGTCTGCACTGTCTTGTCTTGTCATCTTGTACGCTTCTGTTGTATGTCTAGATTATTTATTGCACCTTAAGTATAGTTTAGTCTTTATCTCTATATTTAGCTCTATGTTTATCTGTGTCACTGTACTTTGTCTTTGTATGTGTAGCACCTCTGGTCTAGGAGGAACGTTGTTTCACTTCACTGTGTACAGCATTAGCTATATATGGTTGAAGTGACAATAAAGCTTCTTTGACTTTTGACTTTGACTTTGATGTTCATTTCTTTTTTTGTTTAGGTCAGATAGCTAATCTCAATGTGTTTGTTTTGTTATTTTGATGTTGGTCCACCCTGAAGTCTTCCCCCCAGTGAAGTCTTCACTGTGCTGTACATATCACTTTATAACAATATATCACTTTAATTCACTGCTGTGTTGTGCGATTCCTGTTAACTCTGGGGCATCACATATCACATACATACTGTTCTACCTTCTCTATGTATATATATATATATATATATATATATATATATATATATATATATATATATATATATACAAACCTGTGCCATTTCTCATACTTCTCACATTCCACCCCTAGACTTAAGATGATAACATAAGATGAACATACCTAGAAGAAGCATTAACAGACAAGGATTAAAGAGCAGCATGATAGAGATGATAAGATGCTGGAAAGATAAAGCCGAAGGAGTGGAGTTTACTGTCATAACCTGTGGAGCTCCACCCTTCCTGCAGCTGACACTGTTGATCAGAATATGTGTCACCAGTGGGCAGAGTGATGCCAGGGTTTTTTAGTTGTAATTAGTGCACCACAATGAACGATTTTCTGCAAGATTGACAGTGTTACTTTATGATAACTTAAAAAAATATTCTCCTTCACTAGATTATACTACACCTCTTGATTTAGACACTTCTGAAGGTTGTGAACTGTTGCCGATATATCCACAAACAAGTTCCACAAAAATTAATTTTACTGAATCCTTGGAAAAACTGACCAGCAGGTACAATAAATTTAATTTAACAGTGCACACCAGCAACAAGTGACACAGTGCCTCTTTAATTTTTTTCTGTTACTTCAGCTGCATATGTTACCACAAATGTTTTTTGTTTCTGTGGTTAAGAGATAAGTTGGTAAAGGAAGTATCTTTGATATTAAACGTTGAACTTCAAATGAATTATTTCATAGGTTTTTGTACAGTCTCTCAGTGACTCTGTATCACTGTGCTGCTACTATAAGGGCACAGTGATAGAGTGCAGAATATGAGATCTGCAGATCTTTGATAGTGAGTTCAGTAGAGTCTGGGGTTGTTTCTGCATTGAATCGAGAGCCAGAGGGGTTGTAACCATCAGATCTTGACTTTGCGCCTTTAAACAGTAAAACTGTGGTGCGCTGTTGGGATTTTGTTTGTACCAGTAAAGAATAACGTTATTACTGGTTGATTCATATGAACATCTCAGATTAAAAGTGTCCATTTCCTTCCTCATAATATTGACATCTTCCTCCTTCGCCAAATTTTATCTGCTAAACCGTCTGTGTACAGAAAATATTTATAAATATATAATACAGATATAAAAACAATAATAAAGCATTATTTTTAATTCAAAGTAAAGAGTATCAATTAATAAAAATAAAAATAAGAAAATTACCTGTAACTAGAGTGAGAATCAGTGGTATGTATCTCACTATGTACAGTAAGTTGTATAGTTGAGCCATTTCTGAACACAGCTCTGTGAAGATTCTGTGTAATAGTGTTGTATGTGCTGAACTTTACATGTCTCTAGAAGGCCACACCCAGGAAGTGATGCTGTTGTAGCTTAACATATATAAAAAGCACATTGTGAATTAATATTGTGCTTTTCACTCATTTGCAGTCAAATAATACAACATGAATATACACATCAGTTAACAGCCATGACTTACGTTTGTCTATTAAACTTTTAATTCTTTATCATACAAGTGCTCATATATTCTGTAGAATGCTTCCTCATAGCTTGCATTATTAAACTGTTTACCTGTATTTAAATGCATTTGTATTAATCTGTATCTTGTTTACATATGAAAAACATTCAAATAGACATTAGAATGCCATGTTAATGTAGACTAATTGATATTAATAACAGCTGGTATAACAGGGTGGTTAAGTAACATTGTTTTGTCAGCTTGTGAGCTCTCTTATGTAAATGACAGATTTATATCTACATTCACCACTGTAAAGAAACATTTTGTTTAATATGAAAATAAAATAATGATAAATATAATATAAATAATAAATATAAATAAATATAAATGACCTACCAACAGCAGTTATACCTATGTATGTATAATCACACACAAACTCTCTCTACCTCAAACAATACAAGCAGCTGCTTTGTGCCCTGCAACTGCAGCTTAAAATGTTGGATGATGAAAACGATGTTTTCAACAAAGTATGAGTGCTAGTAGTATAATCAGGTCAAATATGATCATAAAACAAAGGAAAGCAAATTCCACTGACAGCCTTTTTTCATCCATTTCATCTATTTATACAATCAAGCCCATGTCATAACATGCAACTGTGAATATCTAAATAGATGAATAAACATTTGTTAAAAAGAATCATAAGAAACTGTAAATAAACTACATCCCTATACATATTTATATACCAATCAACAATAAAACTGACAAACGTTGACAGACTGATAAAATTGACTGACAGGTGAAGTGAGTAACACTGATTATCTCCTCATCATGGCACCTGTTAGTGGGTGGGATATATTAGGCAGTAAGTCAACATTTTGTCCTCAAGGGTGAGGTGGTGGGAGCAGGAAAAAATGGCCAAGCGTAAGGATTTGAGTGAATTTGACAAGGGCCAGATGGCTAGACCACTGGATCAGAGCATCTCCAAAACTGCAGCTCTTGAGGGTTGTTTCCGGTCTGCAGTGGTCAGTATCTATCAAAAGTGGTCCAAGGAAGGAACAGTAGTGAACCAACGACAGGGTCATGGGCGACCAAGGCTCATTGATGCACATGGGTAGCTTAAGGCTGGCCCATGTGATCCGATCCAACAGATGAGCTCTGAAGAACTTCAGCAGTTTTGATAATGGTACTGATAAAAAGGTGCCATAATACACAGTGCATCGCAGTTTGTTGTGTAAAAGGGCTGCATAGCTGCAGACCAGTCAGTGTGCCCATGCTGACCCCCTGTGCACCTCCAAAAGCGGCAACAGTGGGCAGGTGAGCATCAGAACTGGACCTTAACTGGGGAACTAATAGCACCAGGATGCACTATGGGAAGAAGGCAAGCCAACGGAGGCAGTGTCATGCTTTGGGCAATGTTCTGCTGGGAAACCTTGGGTCCTGCCATCCATGTGGATGTTACTTTGACACGTAACACCTACCTAAGCATTGTTGCAGATCATGTACAAGCATTTGCATTTGTATTCCCTGATGGCTGTGGCCTCTTTCAGCAGGATAATGCACTATGGCACAAACCAAAAATGGTTTAGGAATGGTCTGATGAGCATAACAACAAGTTTGAGATGTTGACTTGGCCTCCAAATTTGTCAGATCTCAATCCAATCGAGCATCTGTGGGATCTGTGGGACAAACATGTCCAATCCATGAAGGCCCCACCTCGCAACTTACATGACTTAAAGGATCTGCTGCTAACGCCTTGGTGCCAAATACGACAGCACACCTTTAGGAATCTAGTGAAGGCCATGCCTCAATGAGTCAGGGCTGTTTTGGCAGCAAAAGGAGACCAACAAAATATTAGGCAGGTGGTCATAATGCTATGGCTGATCGGGTGTATGTATATGTATATATGACGTACAAGACATTTTTTGTTCATTTTTTCTGTACATCCACACAATTGTTCTGTATTAATCATTTAAAATTAGATCTTATATTTAAATTGCACTTACAGCACTGGCTAGTGTGTAATGGATTTATAAATCCCAATGAATTTCTATCTCAAATGCTGCGGAGTTTGTATAGTTTTTTGTATAGTTTTTGTATAAAAACAATAACATTTCTAAATGTATAACAGAAGGTAAATACTAACAGGAAACAGTTGTTGAAAACAGTCGTAAACCTCAACAACTAAACTGCAATTGCTGTTGAGAAATCTGGTAATTCACCTGACAAATTCTGTCCTATGAAGGGATTAAGCACACAAATTCTCTTTAGATGAAATCACTTAAATGCTTGATCGTGAATTACAACAGAATATTTTAAACCATTCAAAACTTTTCAGAGATGATTGTCTTTGCTTCACACTTTTTCTTTTCCACACTTTTGCCAGAGTCTCTGCTTCCACACCATTACATAATAAGGACATATCTAATAATCTGTGTTCTCTGTGTTTGTAACAGTGTTTAGTGTTCAAATTACATTTATGTTCCTCACACTGGACTCTGTGCAAAAGAGCAGAAAACATGATGCACTAATAAATTGTGTAAAAATAACAGGAATTAGTTTGTAGTGGTTATAACATCTGTAGAGATAATGTTATGTGGAGAGCAGCTTCAACACAAACAAATTAAAATACACACATGAAGCAAAATCACACACATTGCATGTGTTAAATTTCACAAATATTCTCCATCCTATCAGAAGCGATAAAGCATGTCTAATTCCTATGTCCTGCAAAGCCTATATATATTTCTTTAATGCACTTCTTATTTAATTACAAAACTTTTCAGGGACTGTTGAGCTGTCAGAACAAGACTGCCTCAGTTCCATGGACCCCAGTTTGAAATTGAGCTCAGGTTACTGTCTGTGCAGTGTCTCTCTGTATGACCATGGGCTTTCTCTGGCTTTTCTGGTTTTCTCACATTCCTCCCTCATTCCCTGTTTTCACCAGAAAATCTATAGAACACTGAGCAGAATATAGTGGTTAATGAAGCTAAAAACCAATAAGCTGCCTTCTAATAATCCACCATTTGTCAAACTATAATATATTTATGTATTTTGTATAAATTGCAAGAGAAACAGAATTCCTCAGAGATAGATAGATAGATAGATAGATAGATAGATAGATAGATAGATAGATAGATAGATAGATAGATAGATAGATAGATAGATAGATAGATAGATAGATAGATAGATAGATAGATACTTTATTCATACCAATGGGAAATTTACAACTTCCAGCAGTATCCACAAGCATAGATAATAGCATAGAAAAAGCATGTAAATTACTCAAAATTATCTGTAAAACTTGTTTCAATATAACAAAACTATGTCATAGTTTTTGTACAGTGCAGCTGGATTTCCTGTCACTGTGGGCTGCAGAGCACAGTAGTATAGAGCAGAGTCTGATACAGCAGCAGAGGAGATGATCAGATCCACTTGTTTATCATCAACTTTGACAGACATTCCTGAGGGATTGTCAGACTTTAGAGTTCCAGTTTGAATAATATAAAGAAGGAACTCAGGTGTAGATTTTGGATATTGCCTGTACCAGTACAAGTAGTCTAATGTACTACTTTATTTGTAGCTGCAGGACAGAGTAACATTGTCACCTTCATCTACAGCTTTATGAGTGAAACGTAGCTCTATTGAATCTGCCATGGAGTCACCTGTCATAGAGAAGAGAACATAATGTTTTTAATCTTTAAATAATCAATAGGAAATACATAAGACTCCAAACCCACACTCTGCATTTTCGCACTGCATCACCACACAGACTAATATTTAACATAATATAGTTAATTTTTCTATAGTTAATATAACAAAAGTCAATATTAACTCACCTAGTGAAAGCCACAGATACATGAATATAACAGTGAACATGATGACTGGTCTTAGTTCAGTGAAAATAGTGGAGATCTTTCTGTAATCTAATATGTTAACACCATAAAGCTTCAAAATTGCTCCACCCCACAGCATCACATGACAGTGTCACCAATGTTGTTGTCAGATTGTTGATTCTTACTGAAACATCCTGGCTTTACATTCAGCCTCATATGGTGAACCTGTCCAGAGCACATGTAAGCAAAAACATACTGAAAGCAGGAAATCAAGTTTTAATTTAATTTAAAAATAAAACATTCCTGTAGTCATGATTGCGTTAGAAGAGAATGAAGAGTAAAGGCAGATTTATAGGAAAGTTTCCAGTTTTCAGTGTTGCTGACAGCAGTTTTTTTTTTTTTTTTATTTATTCTTATGACAGTTTAGTGTTAAGTGGACAGTTGTGTTGTTTAATCAGAATGGTATCTCTGAAATTAGCTTAGGCACTAAGAGTAACCAGGACAGGGGTTAGGATATTATATCAGCAGTATGTATGATAGAAGAACAAGTATACTCTGTCACAAAGGTTTTACTGTGAAAAGTAGCAGCCATCATCTCAGAGCAGTTGTGTGGTGTTCTAGTACTTGACCCACAATAAGATAAGTGACTGCACCATCTTCTGTTCAACAAAAGAAAAACCTTAACACACTAAATAAAACCCTGCAAACACGCCAAACTTTACAGGAGACTCAAAAAAGGTATGAGCTCTCAAAATGCTGGACCCTACCCTGTTTAAACAAGCTCAGGAGTCACCCCGATATGCCTCATGCTTTTTTTCTTTCTTTTTTCTTTCTTGGCCCACAGGGTAGCAAAAAACATTTGAGTTTGTGGAGTTTCTGCTCTCGAGCGCCCTCTAGGTGCAATTCTAGCTGATAGACCCTTCAGAAGTGTGCAGCCACACACAATTTAGAAAATAAATAATGTTTTAGGTAATGAGAAATTGTAAGGTGGTTATCCTGAGATCTGCTGCTGTGAGAGAAAAAATTGTTCTGTGTCACACCGCTTCACAAAGGACTTATAATGAGTAACAGGTTTAATTTGACAGTGTTCATTTCATTATTTTTTTCACACTGGACCCGACACTCGCCAGCGCACTCATTCTCCCGAGTATTGATTTAGATCACCTGCACCTCATTAGCTAATCTGCTCCACTCCCTATTTAAGTACACCTTCACTTCATCCCCGCCTGGTCTTGTTTGTGACACCGACTCATGGCAACGCATCCTTATGTTAGTTTTAGCCTCCGCGCTATTCAGTCTGGAGCCTATTCACCCTAACTGCCTTTTTTTCCCCTTCTCCTCATATTCAGCCCTATTGCTGCTCTTCCTGTTACCATTTACCTCTGCACGGCATCATCTTACTCCCCTCAGCTCCGATTTCCAGATCACCACTCCTACAGCTGAGTATCCTCCTCTCTCCTCTCTCTACCCGCATTCAGCCTCAATAAACACACCCCTTCCGGGGTTTTGATGCTCTATTGTCTGTTCGCTTCTGGTGTTTTTATGACAGAAGACCAGACCGAAAACAGAATGGACTCCATCCACCGCTGACGCCATCCAACAGCTGATCGGGCGCGCTGCAAAGGGTGCTCCCGCGCTGCAGGAACCCACCGCATCTCAGCCTGCTGCCGCTGCTGAATCCACCGCGGGTTGTGCCTCCTCCACCAAACCTGGAAGTGACGACTGCTGGCCCGACGGTCACTCCCTCCCTCTACGCTTGGTTTGGCAGAGGATTGCAGTGGTTTCCTGCTGCAATGTCAACTCGCGATGGAGATGCAACCTCACCGGTTTACCACTGACAGAGCTAAGATTGCTTTCATCATTTCTCTTCTTACTGGGAAAGTGCTCCGCTGGGCTGACACAAGCAAACAAGGTAAACACATTGTTCATGACTACACCTTGCAGTTTTGCACCCTAGCTGCTGCCAGTGGGTGGGACGAGCACGCCTCTGCTTACTACCTACCATTAGGGACTCGAATCGGGGTCCGCTCTGCAGCTGGCAACCGTGAGATGACTTCCATTGATCTGGAAACGCTCATTCAGACGGCCATTTGAGTCTCTGAGCGCAGGGAAGCACTGCCTGGCGGACCTGGGGACACCATCTCCACCCAACCTCCATCACAGTTCCGTGGCCCCCTCTCTAGAACCAGAGTCAGAGCCCATGCAGATGGATCACAGTAGATTGTCCCGCCCGAGAGACAACGCTGGCTGACCCAGGGTCTTTGCCTCTACTGCGCCAACCGGGACATGCACTTCTGAACACCAGGCCATGGAAGATACTCCAAACAAGGCTACATCCGCCCTTCCAAATCTCCATCAGCCTCCAGTTTCTT
This sequence comes from Hemibagrus wyckioides, assembly GCF_019097595.1. NCBI lineage: Eukaryota > Metazoa > Chordata > Actinopteri > Siluriformes > Bagridae > Hemibagrus > Hemibagrus wyckioides. Next base: position 13,862 of record NW_026690802.1, on the reverse strand, counting down.
CTTCGTGGCCAAGATGGATGGAGGACTATGTCCCTGCATAGACTACCATGCTCTAAACCAGATCACAGTCAAGTACCATTATCCCCTTCCACTCGCCCCAGCCACCCTCAGGCATCTCAGAGACGCCCGGATCTTCACCAAGCTGGACCTCCGCAGTGCCTATAACCTGATCCGATCCATGAGGGGGATAAGTGGAAGACGGCATTTGTGACCCCTACCAGCCATTACAAATATCTCGTGAATGCCATATGGCCTGGTAAATGCACCATCAGTATTACAGGGGTACATGAACGAGTTGTTCTGGGAGTACCTCCATCGCTTTCATTATCATTTACATAGATGACATCCTGGTGTATTCTAGAACTAAACGGAGCACGCATTTACATGTCAGAACCGTCCCTCCAAAAACTCTGTGAACACCACCTCTTCCTTAAAGCCGAGAAGTGCTCATTTCATCTGACCTCCACCAACTTTCTTGGATACGCCATCAGCCCCAGTGGTGTAAAGATGGAAGATGGTAAGGTGGACGCCATCACGGCCTGGCCAGTCCCCACCACGATTAAGGAGTTGCAACGATTCTTGGGCTTTGCAAACTCTCTACAGGAGGTTTATTGGGGTTACAGCTCCATCGCCACCCCTCTCACAAACCTCCTCAAGAAAAGACCTAGGACTCTGCAGTAGAGCCCCAAAGCCGACTGAGCCTTCAACCTCTTAAAGCAGCGATTCATGTCAGCGCCCTACTGACACATCCTGACCCCAACCTTCCATTCACTGTGGAAGTAGATGTGTCCACCACCAGAGTGGGGCAGTTCTGTCACAAGAGCATGGTAGTCCGCATGACTCCACCCTTGTGCCTATTTTTCTAAGAAACTTACCCAGTGTGAACAAAATTACAACGTGGGGGAACAGGGAGTTACTGGCCATCAAGCCCGACTCTGGAAGATTGGAGACACTGCCTGGATGGAGTGCATCACCCATTTATGGTTATCACTGATCATAAGAATCTCCAGTACATCAGGGACACCAAACACCTCAACCCCGCCAAGTCCGTTGGGCTCTATTCTTCACGAGGTTTAACTTCAAAGTCACCTACCGACCGGGTCCAAGAAAGGCAAGGTGCTCTATCCTGGCTACATTTCCCCAACGCTCCTCCAAACAGCCCGGACCTATACTGCCGCCCAACCTATTGGTCTCACCCATCCAATGGAGCCTGGATCACGACGACCTCAGATCAGCCAGAGACGACTCCACCAGAGTGTCTGTCAGGCCGCACATATGTCCCGCCATCTCTACATCAACGCCTCATTCAGTCGGCTCACTCCTCCCTGGGCACTGGGCATCCCGGGTATCAACCAGACTCTCTCACTCCTGCAGGAGCATTACTGGTGGCCCAGTCTAGCCTCAGATGTCAGAAGGTATGTCAGGGGTTGTCAGGAGTGCGCTATGACCAAGATTCCCCAACATCTCCCAGCTGGCAAGTTGGTTCCATTGCCCACTCCTCAGCACCCTGGTCACACCTAGGAGTGGATTTTATCACCGACCTGCCTACCTCAGAAGTTAACACATGCATCTTTGTGGCAGTGGACTGGTCCTCCAAGGCCTGTCGCCTCTTCCCTCTCAAGGGCCTCCCCACAGCCTTGGAGACCGCTGAAGGCCTGTTCCAACACCTCTTTTGGAACTTTGGCATTCCAGAAGACATTGTGTCCGATAGAGGTCTTCAATTTGTGTCCCGTGTCTGGAAGGCCTTCTTCTGTCGCCTAGGTGTGACAGTTAGCCTGACATCTGGTTACCACCTCAATCCATTGGGCAAACTGAACGTAAGATCCAGGAGATTAGTCGCTATCTTTGTACCTTCTGCCACCACCAGCAACACCCCTGGCACCGCTACCTCCCATGTGGCTGAGTATGCACAGAACTCCTTGCGCCAGTCGACTACCGGCCTCACCCCATTTCAGTGCATACTTGGTTACCAACCCCGTTGTTCCCATGGTCAGACAAACCTCATCAGTCCCTTCGATGCAGCACTGGTTCCAAGAAAGTGAGAGAGTCTGGAACTCCGCACATCAGCGACTGCAACAGGCCATCAGGCACCATAAGAGGGCAGCGGACACCCGGAGGATGGAGTCGCCCAAATACCAACCCGGGCAAAAGGTGTGGCTCTCTACCAGGGACATCCGGCTACATCTCCCATGTAAAACGCTCAGCCCCAAATATCGGTCCATTTCCCATCTCCTGCTCATCAACCCCGGCCACCGTGGAACTCCAGCTCCCATCACATTACAAAATCCACCCTACATTTCATGTTTCTTTGATCAAACCGTATATATCTCACCTGTTTTTCCTTCTGCCTCCACAGAGTCCAGTGATGCCATAGATCCCCTCTCCCTCCAGTGGTCGAGGACGCCTCAGTCTACACGGTGGAGGAGATTCTGAGGTCCCGGCATCGTGGGTGGTCACCTCGAATACCTGGTTTACTGGGAGGGGTATGGTCCAGAGGAAAGGTCGTGGATCCCACACAATCGACATCTTGGATCCCAACCTCCTCACAGAGTTCCACACCCATCACCCAGAATACCCTCTCTGTAAGCTAGAGGCCGCCCACCACAACGCCGAGGACCTCAGTCCTCAGGATCAGACCGTGAGGGGGGTTCTGTCACAGGCACGCCGACCCGACACCTTGCCAGCGCACTCATTCTCCCGAGTATTGATTTAGATCACCTGCACCTCATTAGCTAATCAACTCCACTCCTATTTAAGAACACTTCCTTCACTTCATCCCCATCTGTTCTCGCTAGACACCGACACACGCTATGGCAACATATCCTTACGTTAGCTTTAGCATCTGCGCTATTCAGTCTGGAGCCTATTCACCCTAACTGAAGAGTACATTTCTGTACAAATTTGAACAAAACTAAATAAATGGTGATTATTTTGTATCTGAGTAAATGCTCCTTGTAAATGATCATGTGGTCTTCCTATGCAAGAAGCACAAATTCCATTATATTGGACACCTAAGGGCCTTTAATCTATGTTTAGGTGATACATCTGCTAAAACAATAGCTGATCTGAGTGACTCATCCCCTTTCTTCCTACACCATAGAAGGCCAATTGCTGTTGATGCCAAAATGATTTCTACCATTACTATAAGGTACTCACTCGGCATGTGGACATAGAATCTGTGGCAGGTATCGGAGGCAATAGGCGCGAGAGGTAATTTGGTGATTAGAGTTACACTCCTCAAAAGTTGTTGCTAGCTTATATTTATTAATCTAAAGAACATATAGAAAGTTATTTACTGGTGTTGCAAGCTGAGAATCAGCCCACTTCCTATTTATTAAGCCAGACCCTACTCGGTGAGGGAACTGCTTAAACGGCCAAAGCTTGCCATGACAAGCAGGCTCGCCTCGCCTTGTGGCATCTGTAATACACCAATCCCTGTTTAGGTTATACAGCACAATAGTGTAGTGCGTTGGGCAGTCCAGTGTGGCACTGAATCTCCTGGTTCAAGCGCCCCACTTCGGACAGTTTCTTAGGTTTGTATTTTTGTTTGCCTATATCTGCTCATTATTCTGCCCGGCTCCCTGATTGAATTTTCCATCTGCTTTCATCCATTTGGGGTCAACAGTCCAGAGTAATGGAGAGTTTTGGAAAGAGGTAAGAAAGCGAGTGCAGGCAGGTTAGAATGGGTGGAGAAAGGTGTCACGATTTCTGTGTGATAGAAAATATCAGCGTGAATCAAGGGGAAGGTGTACAAAACTGTGGTGAGCCATGCTGTATGGTTTAGAGACAGTATCACTGAGACAGAGACAGGAGTGAGAGCTGGAGGTAGCAAAGCTGAAGATGTTGAGGTTCTCTTCGGAGTGACACAGTTGGACAGGATTAGGAACGAGTACATCAGAGGGACAGCTCATGTTGGACGCTTGGGGGACAGAGTTAGGGAGGCCAGATTAAGATGGTTTGGACATGTTCAGAGGAGGGAGAGTGAGTATATTTTGTAGAAGAATGTTGGACATGGAGCTGCCAGGCAGGAGGCAAAGAGGAAGGCCAAAGAGGAGGTATATGGATGTAATAAATGAGGATATGAAGCTAGTGGGTGCAAGTGTTGAGGCAAAAGATAGGGATAGATGGAGAGATATGATTCGCTGTGGCGACCCCTGAAGGGAAAAAGTTGGAAAGAAGTAGAAGATGAAGAAGAAGAAGTAGAAGATAGTTTAACTGTTACAGTAGAAATTCACTGAATATCTAAAATTTAAAATGAATAAGGTGAAATAAAGCAAGCTTAAAAGTTAGAAACAAACAAAACAAAACAAACAAACAAATTAGTTAATGTTTTATCCCTGCCTCATTAGAAGTGCAATGTGCAGGGACCAGAACTGAATAATAGATTGGAATTTTTGAGTAGATTTAGAATGTTTCAGAATGTTTTCGGTGGTCATGTGATCACAGTCATGTAACAGAGACATTACAGATTTTCTCATTAGGACTGCTGATGAGTTCTAATTTGAAACTTCATAACACACACTTTGGGATTCAGGGGAGTGAGATTAATTGTTGGTGTTAAAACTGTAAACTATGCTGAGACTTTTTAATCAACTGCAAAGTTCTGGAAAACATGAAATTTCTAAATTTCTACACACTAAAAATACTGGGTTAAAAACAACCCAAATTGGACATGAGGTGTGACACCAAAATTCGAACCAGGCAACATCTCTGCTTGATTGTGATCATACCATCCTCATAAAGGCTTTCAAGAATTGCCCTGCCATCATTTGGGGGCTGTGAGAATCTGGTGGACATCCTGTAAAAATACACAATTTGATAATAAAGTTTTGTTACTGTTCAATGCTGAAAAACAAAGTGAACCATATGTCTTTAAAAATGGAACTTACAAATTCTGGAACTAGATGTAGTACACAAACCCTAACACTAGGCATTATCAGACCCACTGGTGCAGTTTGTTCCTCCACAGGGAATGGAGGCATGGCAGTTGGTGGGGCATCAGAGCTTGTATGTGATGTAGAAGGTAGCACAGCATTTCGAGTCCAAGCAGAAAAGCCAAGTTAGTATAACACATATTGAGCTTATACACATATTAGAAGAAATAAAAGCAAAATTATGTATAAATACTTACAGTCCAATTTATCCCATCCAATTAGTCCAATACTGAAGAAATACTGAGCATCCTCATGCATTTTAGACAGAATGACTATTTATACAAAATAAATGACTATCGACTAAACAAGACAATTATTTCAAGTTGTAAGCATGTTTTGTCAAGCAAGACCTTTATACCGATATGTCAAACTGAAAACAGTATTCATATATACATGGATTTGCTGGGGGCTCAGCTGATGTAGTTTAAAAATGTCTACAGCGCAGAGAAATGTAGAAATTGTCATCATGCTCTCTGTATGACTTGACTGCATGTAGTGGATGATGATCACGCAGCTCTCTCACATCAACAGCTGCCCAAACTTGAGTGGGGCTCACACTCTATGCAAAGAAATGCCTCTCAAACCCTTTTGTTTCCCACTTCTGTACCACAAGCTTTATTGTTGGTGTGTGTGTTTGTCCCAGAATGAAAATGGTTTTTATGAGCCCAAATTAGGGCTCTCCATCTGGGTCATAGGACATGAATATTGTCATGCCTGCTCTATATGAAGTGCCCTGAAAGGTAACCCGGCCAACACAAACACTTCACTGAAAAGGGGAACACCTGTTAGACCACTTTGGATCTCTTTAACCCTCAAAGTTGCCAAGAAAGGTAGTGTGCCCTGGACCAACTTCTGCATTGTGGCTTAACACAGAGCCACACATAAAATTGTAACGCTGCATTATCTGGATGCTGAAAAGCCATGGTTTTGCAAATGTTTCGGAAGTTGCATGCGACATGACTGACCTGTTTGAAGAGTCCATGTTTAGCCTCAAAACGCACTGCCCAGAACTGCATCAAGGGTCCAAGTTGTAAACGTAGATGAGGATAGAGCTCCAGGAAGAGGGAGTGATGCTCTTCAATGATTTTACTCAAGTACAGAGTTGCAGCTATAGTAAGAGATGGAGAGAAGATGAACCCATGCACAACAGTAAGAGTAGGGAGAAATTTCTAGTCCTTGTTTTCCACAGGGACCAGGTCACCTATCATTGTCGGCAGTAACTGAAGTAGGCACCACATCTGAGCTGCTGATTGACGCATGGACCCCTTTGTTTGTTACCTTTATGACAAAAACAATCAAAGCTTGTGATTCTGTAGTTGAGCTTGTCAAGTGTGAGTTGCTTTTGCTCAATCAGTGAATTCAACACAAGCTTAACTTCATATGGCCCCACTCCTTCCAGGATATTGTTCATGATGTCTGGTGCAATGTTGTGTGTTACATGAAAAAAAGACAAGCTGTTCAGGATGCTGTCTCTTTTTCAAGCCTGTCTTGGAGGGGTTGGCTGTATGCAAATCTGGTTTGTGACTATGGACATCATGTAATAATCTAGTATCTTCCTGTGTCTGCACCTCAAGACATCTTTATTTGCTCTGCACCACCGACATACATAATTTCCATGGAAGCTTTCAGTTTAGCCAAGAATGGCATTCAAGCCCAGATTGTCTCCCCACTACCTGGACAACTGTGAACTTAACAACACCATGAAATTCGGGGTATCAACAGTGATGCCATCCTCTCAAGACACCTGATCTCTTCAACAATAGGGCACAGCACTGCATCAAGACCATAGGTTGAATTGCATTATCTGATTTGAAAACTGCTAGAAGGGAAGTGTGACCGTAAACTTGATAGCAGGTCTGGTGGCAAGCTCTTCATGATGAAATATATAAATCCTAACTTGTGAATCCCAGTCTTCGATCCAAGGGGATTGACAGTTTCACAGTCATCACTATACAGCAGTAGCAGAACTGAAACCTCAAGAATAGTGGATACGCTTACAAAACTCCCCATCAAAGACATCCTGAAGTGCATCACCCTCTCTCTGCTGCCATTCTATCATGGCCTTCAAAATACCAGGAATTTCAAGTAGCTTGACAAGAAGGCACTGTAGTGGAATACGCTGATAGGAATCAGTGAACTGCAACTTGTCGGACAGTGCCAGTGGTAGAATCCCATTGCTGTACATAGGAAACCCCAGGCAAAAACTCCTCAACTGGCTGAATAAAGTTTCCTGATTTAGCAAAAATACTGCATCTGTTTATAGTCTGTTTCAGTTCTCTGAAAGGCTCAGCTGCAAGAGCATGAGCTCTTCTACTTTTGGGCTTTGATCAAGACCAAACTGACTAAATAAATCTACATAGTCTGCAATTGTAGTCTGCTCACAATATCAAGATTAAACTAGAGGTCTGTTGTACCACAAAGTTTAAGTTAGAAAATGTCTGGGCAGATCTAGACTTCAGATTAGCTAAAAAAAAAGGGTCACCCATTCGATAATGTCCTCTTGCTGTAGTTCATCCCATTCATCCTCAACTTCCTGTCCTAACTCCTCTTCGGCATTAAGTTCATCATCAGGCTGGGCCAGCTGTTCGAGAGGCTCATCAAGAATCTGTTCAACTTGGTTTTCATGCTGCTCACTAGGTGTCTTCTGTAAGACCTGATGTAAGAAAAAGTTCTGCCACAACCATTTTCACTACATTGGAAATATGTTGATGAACTGTTTATATGGTGTACTGCTTGTAAATGTTTAAAGATACTCCTGACATCCCCAGGAATTTGCCTTTTACACCAAAAGCAAAACATATGCCTTGGGAACGCTTTAAAAATGATCTTCTAAAATAATAGTGCAAAAGTGGGGAAAATTAAGCCCTTTCCATCTGCAGTGACCGTGAACTCACTTACAAATTCTCTGAAGTATTTCATGAACTTTAGCCTTGGGCCAATTTTTGGGATTATGCAGTTGATGGTCCCTCATCTAAAAGCAGAAAGCTTTCTTCATCTATTGCCTGATCTGGAAAGACAAAACGACACAGAACACAAAGACATCTTGTCAACATTAAAATCATGGAAGCTAGTTATAATAATAATAATAATAATAGTTATAATAATATTGTCATAGCTCGGGAGAAATGCGGGAGAATTTTGATCACGGAGTAAATGGGGAGAGGGTAACGTTAATAGCTATTGTCAGCTAGAGTCAGCTAAACTATCAAGCTATGTAGCCTCAGACCAGGCTGAAAGTTCGAGTGTAACGTTAACACGGTAACAGTAATAAATGTTACAAACACAATGATAATTTTTTTCTGTCATATGTGACTTAAGTGGAGAAAATGTGTATACAGACCTTGTATTTAGCGTTATTTTCGCTTAAATGCATGAGGGAGATGAACCGTCAGCGGTGTTGGAGCCCAAAAGAGAAGACACGGTTGACACAGCTGTTGAATACACCGCTGAACTTTGGGGGAGGGGCGGTCTTGTCTGTGATGTGTCAGCAGTCACTAGCTAACCCAACCCAAACCCAGCGGCTGGGTTACACAAAAAGTACCCAATTCTCTGTAAATAACTCCAGAAAAATGACCCAACAGAGGCAACCCAGCATTTGGGTAGAAAAAATAACCCAGCATTTTTTAATGTATACAGTTAATCATGCTAAAGCTGGTGAATCTGATCAAATCTGTTGCTTCAGGTCTTAGCTAGCCACTGAGCTGAAATTTTCAAATTTTCAAGCATGCAGTTATAGCTTTTTTCATAACCTTATGTTAAATGTTAATTAAAACAAAGTACCTGCTTCAGTAAATCCAAATACATTTTTTAAATCAGGGATGTCAAAAAAACATAAGTTCACATTTATTAAATTACTAAACCTTTTAAACTATCAAAACTCTATCAACTTAACAAAAGAATATTAGTTAGAGACCTGTGACCTTACTTAGTAAAATTGAGTTAAGTCAACTACTTGGGTTAAAAGTTGAGTTAACTCAAAAATGCTGTGCAGCAAGTTGCCTTAAAATTTTAAGTTGAGTCAACGTTGTATTTTTTACAGTGCAGTTGCTTTGGGAGTATAATGGTATAATGTGACCAAACTCTACTTAGCTACTTCCCATAAATTTTCCACTTATAAAATCAAAACATTTAAAACCAAGATTTTTTACCACAACTCTGCTTCAAAACACATATCGGCTGTGATTACCTCCGACCAGATCTCAGGGGTGCTGATATAACAGCATTCCCTTTTGTTTTTATATTGTTTAATATCTCTCATAGTTAAAACATTTTAGACAATAAAAGCACATACTGCACTCATAAAATAAAGGACAATAAAATTCTTTACAAAGTGGTCAAAAGCAGAGCTTGCAAACACTGAACATTGTCTGTAAGTTTAGTACAGCTTTCCTAATTCAGTTCTCTTTAAAATTGTCTTCTAATAAAACTATTCTAAGACCAATTTAACATTAGGTAAACTTGACATTGTTCAAAACATCCTTATAGATATTTTTCTTTTTCAACAATTGGAAATCACTGAACTATCAATGTAGTACTGAAAAATTTCCTTTAGAGTTCTCTCTTAAAGACAGCTCTATTTACTCTAGCTCAACTCAGGAATGGTTTACCATGGGGGAAAAATCACATCATAGCAATGATTTTACTATTACTGCATCAGGCGATTTTTTAGTGATTGATTTTAGGTTTGAGTGACTTGTGGCCAAGAGACAAAATCACTCTCTGTATGAAATCAAATGTGCTCTTCAGAGCTGCAGGATACTCTAAGTTTAGATCATAAATCAGTCCAAAAGAGCAGACACATTGCTTGTGGAAGATTTTCCACATCATCCACAACCATGGTACCTTCCAAAAATGATAGTTGTTGTTTTGGCATCAAGATGCAGGGAGTAGGGTAGTGTTGCAGTTGCAGAGTGCTCGAATCACCAGTCAAAATTCCAATTGCAATTTCGGACATTTCTTCATTGTCATCACAGTCCTAAAAACAGGGCATATAGCAAAAATAAGGTCAAAGTAAGACACAAAACATCTTTAAGAGCATATACTCACAGTAAAATGTGAAACAAAATTAATAACACTACAATATGTCTAAATGTACAGGCTCTTTTTCAATCAGGACACAGCAGTGGATGCAGGAACGAATACAGACATTCAAACCACTGCATGAAAAGACAATAAATCAAACGGAAGGAGAGCTATATAAATTAAAAACAAATCTTAAACTCACAAATTGAAATTTGAAAAGTTATCAAAATACATAATTATGGAGGAGAATTGACTGAATTTTTAAAAATTTTTCTTTCTTTCAATCTAATCTCCTTTCTGTATTTTATATTTATTTTACTGTACTTTTCTTACCTCTTTTACTGACTTCATCTCTGTTGCATCTGTCCTTTATTCTTCCTACCTGTCTAAATTTCCAACCTCCTGTTTATTGTCCTTCTTACTATTGTTTTTCTTTTCTTTTCTTTATGTATTATAAAAATGTCTTCTTACTGTCTTTTTTCTTAATTTATCTTTACTTTCTTTTCTCTACCCCAGGTGTAGGCAAGTTCGGGTCCTAGAGAGCAGTCCTGCAGATTTCAGCTCCAACCCTGAAAAAGATTTGCTTGCCTGTAGCCTTTAGTAATCCTGGAAAACCTTGATTAGCTTGTTCAGATGTGTTTGATTAGGTTGGAGCTGAACTCTGCAGGATTATGTGCTCTCTAGGACCTACTCCTGCTCTACCCCTTCTGTGTTTCAGTTCGCACTGTTTAGATCTCAAAGCTGTTTAAAGAGCAGTTTGCCTGTCTAAACTACTTCTACAAAACAGGTCTTGTAAAATCGGGTGGGGTCCTCTCCAAGAAGGAATGGTAATCCATAGAGAACGGCTGTCTGTCTCACGCTGATGTTGGATTTCTGCAAAGTTATGAAAATTATTATTTCAATAGCTGCTATGGCACTAACACAACACAAAGCAAAAATGAACAATATCAGCAAAAGCAAACAGTTGTTTTTAATATAAAAAATTGTGATGAAGGAGGAGCTTCTGCACATCATTTTTAATCTGGTGCAAAATCTTTCTTAAGTTTGGATAAAATTCTGTCATCATTCACTTGCCCTCTGAGTTTTCTTCTAAACCTGTATAAATGTCTTTGTCCAGTCTAACGCAAAAGGAAGATGCTTTAGAGAATAAATAGTAGACCAAACAGATCTCTATCCCCCATTTACTACCGTATTAGGAAAAATAAAATACTATGGGAAGTAAATGGGGGGGGATGAGATCTGTTTGGTTACTGAAATTTATACAAATAACGCTTCTTTTTGTGTTCAGCAGAACTAAAACATTTATACAGGTTTGAAACTATCTGAGTAAATGACAGTTTTAATTTTTGGGTGAAACTATTTCTTTAATGATCCATAAAAACCAAGAAGGTCATTTATTCACTCTGACTCTGGTGTGAAAAGGGCTGGGCCACCTTTCCACTGTATTCTCTCACTGCAGGTTCCTTCTCTATCAGTTCCTTTCTACACAAGGCAAAATGTAGAATGGTTGTTCTGGGCTAGTGCAGAATTAACATGACGTGCTTCTTCCACATGTCTTCCACCATCTCCTTCCTTTTAGACTCCATGCTGGCTTCATCTTCACCCATCAGGGAAGTTCGTAGAAAGTTGGATTTCAAACCTCTTGGGACTCTGTGGATGTTTCTCTGAGGCTGCTGTCCCCCTCTCTTTTTCCAAACCATTTATGGATATCTCCAAACATCCAGCTTGATGCAGTTTTTGAGTGGTAGTTACCCATTTTCCAGTCTGGAGGCTATCATACCACCTATTCCGCTCTCTATAGATGAGCCTCTCCTGACACTTGTAGATATGTTTCTTATCTCGCATGATATTGTAGATTTCCCTGATGTAATCTGTATTCAACGGTCAACAGTGTGGAAAAGTAGGGATCTCAAAAAATAGTTCTGGCCATGCAGTCCATAGGACTATGAGATGAATGATCATCAGAAGCCACAGACAGGACTTCAGTGTCAGCTGTGTTAGGGGTTGGGTGGGCTTATCTGGCAAAGTCAAAGCAATGTGTAGGGTAAGATTCGACAAGGGAATTTCTGAATTCTGGATCTTCATACTGAAGCTTTTCTTCAAGTTGCTCCATCAGGGAGTCAACTGTCTGTGGTTTCGCAGGAAGTATGATTTTTCTGATGTCATTTTCACAAACTATAACTCAGAGTACAGTCCTTGTCTCCATATTTATTCTCTCTACAAAGGTTAAAGAATTGGGTTGGTTTTCTTAAATTAAAGTAATAGCTTCAACAGAAAAACAGTTGTCCAATTGCATAATTCTAAACCCATCCTTTGAAAAATGATTTGAAAAGTTTCTACTCATCCTTATGTTTAAATGTACTTTAAAAAGTACACAAAATAATTAATAATTTAATGTGACATCTGCCATACAGTCCAAGCATTTAAGGCAAATAAAATTGGTTTATTGGAGAAATCAACTTCAATATAGTATAATCCATTTCACTGGATCAACAACCCCTTCACATAGAATAGCATTTAACTGCTGCTCTCTCAGGAGTGCATGCAGGATATGACCATTTAAAGAAAATGAATTACATTTCAGTTTGTTTCTTAATAAAACCCATTGATACTATTCAAACACTTGAAGTTGGAATGGGAAATTATATGATGCTTTGTGTCCTCCTGAAGTTTGAGAAGCAATGCTTGCTATCTTCTTACATAGTAGTCAGACATCCAGCAATCAGGAAATCATTTCAAAAATAAGCCTTTTTGTCTTCCAAGTAAGAATGAGAGTAAACAATTTTTCAATAATTTCTAAGTCTCTTTAAGCCTGGAATTATCATTCATTCATATGCATATGATATAATGTTTGAGTGTAACACAGGTCCTTCCCCTCAAGTTTATAAGAGTTCTGAGAGTTTGGTGATTGTCAGTGATAGCACATGACAGCAAAGTTCTAAAAAGAACGCAGGTGCTGGAATGTACCAACATGTCAGATCTTTACACACAAACAGAACAGCACTGTTGATGACAAGAATTTTGAAAAACTGGGTCTGAAATCAGACAGGCCTGGAAAAGTACCAACAGATACAACCATATCTGGATTTTCAGTACTTGATTCCATCATTGCTCACAGATGATGCTGTGAGGACAGGATATCAAGGGCCACCATGAGGGGCAGAAGTCTAATAAATGCCCACCCCTTTCATGGGCATTACTCCCCAGTGGTACCTTTATGAGGCAAATGTGCTCTGGGATGATCTGAGGCTGATAAACTTTGTCTGAGAATTTGTAAGGTAACTAAGCTTGATAGCTTGAGTCAGGGGATTCAAAGAGATATTAATTTCCTTGATACCAAATCATTAATGCACAAGGACATTTCAATAGGGATGACACCCTCCATAAGGTTGTGCATTAGTGTCAGGTGGAAAACTGCACCAACTGTGTGAAAAATGTTCCAACTCTTTCACTCTAACACACAGCCACCTTTCAGCACCACATGCTCTCGACCAGACCTCCTTCTTCCTGGATTTCACTCCTCTTTGCAAAGCAGAACCGACATGGGTGCTCAACACTGAAACTTCCTGTAGTCCTGCAAAAAAATGTGCACCCAGATTATCAGATGAAACAAAAAGCAAACTTCCTTTCTTCAAACAGCTCCCTAACTGTTCAATATATACACCATGCTTTTCAAGAGTTTCAAGGTCCCTAACAAGTGGGTGCAAGATGTCTTTGTAACCATGGATGTTAAATTGCACTCAGCTCTGCATAAAAATGCTAGCGCTGAATTGATCAAATGAAGTGATGAAAGATCTTTTTGAGGAAAGGTTGGCTAGAACCCAATAGAGAGCAAATATTTTATGTTTCTTTTGAGAAGTGCCAAGGGGATTGGCAAGCTCAAATTCATCAAAATAAAGACTCCAG